>NC_051409.1:12926897-12929279 GCF_015228065.2 Penaeus monodon | reverse complement strand
CTCTTAACAAGTGGTGTTGGCCCAAGGCGAAGGCTAATGCAAAGGGCAATCATCCACTTCTGAGATTATCAATCATGGTAATGATATTAGAAGGCAGCAGGAGGCCTTGTGGGCGCGAAGGTAGTTAATGTGCATTGGGTAGCGTGGACGGATATCTCATTAAGCCGCGAATTTTGAAACGGTTCTCAGTAAAGGTGATTTCGCAGGGAGCCGTGGGATCTGAAAAAAGTTCGAAACTCCTAAGATGTGGGTTTGAAGGCCATCAATGTATATTTATTTCACGGTAGTCGAGGAGCGCTCATGGTTTCATATTTTGCTGGCATAATGAAGTGAAGAACACAAGACTCATTGATCAAATTAAGCTTAACTCCATTAGGATGATTAATTGCCATACATAATCGGGGAGATCGGGGAGTAACGCGCAACCATCACCCTTTAATTAAACTCCACGCGTCGTCTGCACGTATGGAACGGCCTGCTCGTGCGCCCGCCTCCTCAGATTTCCGGACCCCGCATCATGCAACTCGTCCAATTCTTGTCTCGTCCGATTCCCCGGTGCGCGATTCTTGCCGCGTTCGATTCCCCTACACCCGATTCTTACTCTCCTCCGATTCCTCAACACACGACTCTTGCCCCCTTACACCGATTCTGGCTCTCGTCCGATCTCCCCGTTGCAGCGACAGTGATGATGAGGGTTTTCATGACGGTGCTTGGGAATGCTATCACAGCCTCTGATTAGGAATGCTTCGCTGTCTTGGATACGAAATCTTGTTTAGGTGAGGTTGTTGGTGTTGATGATTAGGTTAACCATGTGGCTAATATCACAGTCGTTGTGCCCGCATTGTATTTGTTAGTGGTGGCAGTACGTTTTCATTTGCGCTTCAATGAGAGACGTTCCCAAGGTACTGAGGAAGCGGCATTTATTAGAATAGATTCTTACGGCAGACACGCATGTGACCACTCTGTGCGAAATAAAGAATAAGTGGTTTATCGCATCACGAGTATGGAAGTGTGACTTATTAGCAATGGGACAGGATAGCCACGCAGGTGTAATCAGTTTTAATTTTATGATTCGAGTTTTTTTATTGGTATTATTTTGCCAACTAATTCATCACCGCGAAGAGACGAGGTCCTTATTAACTTCGACATCATTAATCAGTTGTTATTACTTGAATATAATTTGGAATGTGTTTATTTTATCTCAGGTGCATATAATTAGAAGGGCTTTACAACTCAAGTCTTTGTTAATTAATTGCCGCGTCTTGCACCTGGAACTGCTTATATTTATCTCGTGCAGTGCTGATTAAGGAGGCTAATCCGATGCGTTTTCAGAAATAATAAATTCACTAAGTAGATGTCAGCGGCGAATGAAGTTGTCTCTGCCTCGGATGCTAATGATGGAAGATGATTGCTCACCGCGGATGCTGTTGATGTGAGGTGTTTCCTTTTCTCGAGCTTGATGGATGGGGAGGCGCCTGCTCCCTGCGAAGGAGCGCTAATGATTTCTTGTTATGGATTCCTCTGCTAAAGCGGTATCTTCTCTCGCGCCTTTGGTGATTAATCGGTTTCTTATGTTCTTCCCTGCAAAAAGAGCTGGGACGATCACGCTCACCCAAGTGGCACCAGGGGCTTAGTGAGGCAGGTAAAGTGTCACAGTGATTTTGTCGTAGTGGATGGTTGAGATGGCGCTGGTATTATGATTGCGAAATAATAAAGGTGGAGCGGGTTGGTCTCTGAGTCGTTGCTACGTGGTAAGGATTTTGGTTGTTTCGGTCGAGGCTTTTAATTCGTTAGCGAATGTGGAATTCCTGCCTGGTGACGCTCGCAAACTCATGCGCGAGTGACATGGGCGGCGATGGCATACCTGCGGCCTGATGAGAGGCCCTGTAACTAATTAGGAGGAGATCAGCTGGCAGATGTCTCGAGGGCCAAGGAATGTGTCAGACGGAGAGAGGAGTAGAAGATGGGGCAGAAGAAAGAGGCGGGGTGAAGGAAGAGGATCAGGAGAGAACAAGCGATGAAAGGAGAAGAGAGAATGTAGAGTCAGCTGATAAGGGCCGGCTAGGATGACGTCTTGTATTTTTATAAAGTCGCTCCTCCTGCTGCTTTTATCTTGAGTTATGTGTGCCGCCGGTCCATCAGTCCTCGGGCACTGGTGCTATTTTCCTTCACATTCCTCTTGTTCGCGAGAAGGTAATAAGTGCGGACCTACGGGGATGGACTTGGGCGCAGAGGTGTCTGTCGGACTGGATTTTCTTTTTGCCTTTGAATTTTCTGTTGATTTAACTAAGTATTTTTTACACCCGCACGCACGTACACATAATAATTTATTCATTAATATATATACATACTGCCTAGATTAGTTGCAGCAAGTAAAGATTT
>NC_051409.1:12926439-12926746 GCF_015228065.2 Penaeus monodon | reverse complement strand
TGTATGTCTATGTACTTATTCAGGTATATTAAATTTTCATCTGTTATCACTTTAATGCTAGGCCTAAGCAGCTGTATATACAGTTCCAGACCAGAGGGCAAGCCCTCATAGACGTGGTACATAATGTATTATGCATATATATGATTTTTGTGTTTCTCTTGTGTTGCAGGTAAGGCATGGCTGAGTGATTCTGATCAGACGCTTCTTGGTAAGTACTTTATTATATACACATCCACATCTCTTTTTTTCAGTTTCCCTCTGTGCTAATGTATTTAAGAAGAAAAAGATTTTCAATGCCTTATTTGCA
>NC_051409.1:12923981-12924669 GCF_015228065.2 Penaeus monodon | reverse complement strand
CATAATGAGATATACAAAGTTTTATCGGCATATGAATTTATAAGTTGATTAGTAAGCAGTTCGTAGAATACACAACTGGCCGATTACCAATACTGACAGTAGTGTTTAGTAAAAATGCATATCATTGATGAGACACGTTCAAGAGACCTTGTTTTTCGTTGTTCATAAGGCTCTGACAGGCGGTGAAAAAAGAAAAAAAAACATATCCTATATTAACTGGCAGGTTTATCGTAGAAAGGAATGTGCAGTCAGAGTTTTCATAATTGTATTACTTTTTGGACCTGGCATAGGTATATTTGGTTAAGAGTTTTGTCATAGAAAGGAAACTGAAATAGATATATTTGATTAAGACTTTCATCATACAAAGGAACGCAGAATAGTCGTATTTGATGTTTTATCAGACAAAGGAACATGCAGTAAGAGTTTTCATGACCATATTACTTTTTGAGTTTAGATTAGATCCACAGCGAAAAGGGAATAAAACCGGTCCCCGTTGTGTTATTCGCGTTTCCTCCCTTTGATATCTACCGTAGTCGATTTCTTTATTCACTTTCATCCATTTTCTCTTTTGTTCTCGCGCCCTTTCATGCGGCCGTTGACTGTTTCTTTTGATCCGCTCTTGGCCTCGCGTTAAGTGAGTCATCCGGACAGTCTGCCCTTAATGATCCACTCCTCGCTCGGATACTTA
>NC_051409.1:12923759-12923909 GCF_015228065.2 Penaeus monodon | reverse complement strand
GCTGCCGCTGCTGGAGATCCTGCTTGCAAACACTCGGTGGAGCTCGGTGCCTGCGTGTGTATTTTGTAGTATGCTTCCGTGTGTATTTTTGGTGGAGGTAATTGTTCCTATTGACTTGGCGTATTCGGAAAATTCTGTTACGTTCTCCTA
>NC_051409.1:12923316-12923734 GCF_015228065.2 Penaeus monodon | reverse complement strand
TTCCCATGTCATGTTTGCACACAAAAAACGGGACGGTAAAAAAGAAAAGATTAATTTCCTCTATCATTCGGCTTCAGTCTTGCTGAAGTTGAGGTTTGATAAAGAATCTGTTTTGGGTTTGATTTTTCCCTTTCTCCTTGGGGAAATGCTTTACAAGGAATTCCAGGTTATGGTTTGACTTTGGGGAAAGTTTTGGCGATGTGAAATTTTAAGTGTTCCCCATTCCGGAGACAAATATTCCCCAAGCTCGCTGGCGTGCTAACAACCCGCAACCTGTATTTTAAAAAAAGTTTTATGATTTTCGTTTTTTTCCCTTTTTTTCTTTTTTACATTATTTATACAGGATGAAAAATTGTGCTCATGTATTAGGCCCGTGGAATATCTCGGCGTTTCGCGAGGGTGAGGGTAGGAGTTTGCG
>NC_051409.1:12922840-12923160 GCF_015228065.2 Penaeus monodon | reverse complement strand
TTCCTCTGACACTGACAGACAAGTTGTGAATCATACATTCCTTCAAGTCATCCCGCTTGTGATTAGCTGATGATTATTTATTTGACACGAAGAGCTGCATTGATGTTTTTTTTTAGGGGGGAGGGGAGGAGGTGTATCACGCTTCCCTAACATAGCAAGTATTTTTCGTTCTCCATGGCCTTCGCATGCCGCTGACGTCATCTTAGCCATCGAATAGGGGTGCTGGTTTGGGGGGAGGCTGGCCGCCAAGCCCCTGCCACAACGCAGGTGCTGGCTTGTGATAATTGCCGTTGGTGCTTGTGCGTGTTGTGGTTGGTTGG
>NC_051409.1:12922449-12922736 GCF_015228065.2 Penaeus monodon | reverse complement strand
CTGTGCCTTATGGGCGTAATTGGGTTATTATTTTCAAATGGTTTGGACAGGTGGTCGGTTTCGCAGTAATAGAATGGTTCTTCCTCCACCATACACTCTCCAGCTGCCAAGCTGTTCTTAGAGGTTAACTTACGTTGTAGTGCAGCATGGTGAGGTCACGCGAGGCACCGTCATACAGCTGGCAACGTCTTTTGAGATATTGTCGCAATTCGCGGCCGAACTTACGATCCTGCGGCAGGCTGGAAGGCCGTCGGGACCCTCGCTCGACTTTATGAATAGGCGAAAAT
>NC_051409.1:12921686-12922113 GCF_015228065.2 Penaeus monodon | reverse complement strand
TTATGTATGAGTAATCGTGAGAAGGCAGACTTAGAAGGAAGGAGACTGGCGTAGTAGGAGAGGCCGGTGTACCTTCTCCCCGACCCGCAGATCGAACACACCCCCTTGGCCTCCCCGCGAGCCCTTTCCCCGTCGCCTTAACCCGTTTTGAAAGAGTTGCAGGGTTGGGAGTTTTCAGTGGCCGATTATTTTCCTTTCCCGAATGTCACTTCCAGTCATGTAACCGAAAGGCAGGTAGGAACAGGTGGGAAGATAATTGAAACAAGCTTTTTAAACATTCTGTCAGATTAACCCGGTTTGCGAGGGAACTTGGCATGCTGTTGAAAGGAAGGGAGAAGAGGTAGGGTTGTCGTAGGTGGGTGATGGAGGGCGGTAGGGGGCGGTTGGGGGAAGGGTGCTGTGACAAGATGCCTCCAACAACAGACTA
>NC_051409.1:12921564-12921652 GCF_015228065.2 Penaeus monodon | reverse complement strand
TAGTTCGAATTGATTTTGTTGTTTCTTTTTATCGCCACCCTTTTCTTCCTCTATAAATATCCCACTCTCTTTTTCTTCCCCCCCCCCC
>NC_051409.1:12920156-12921400 GCF_015228065.2 Penaeus monodon | reverse complement strand
GACTCAGACTTTTTTAGCCTCCCAATTTTCGTTTTCCGTTTATAGAAAACATTTCGAAATTAGATTTGGCCATTGTTCATGTCTTAATCCACTTATTTCTATTGATAACTCGTATATTTCATTTAATTTTACTCTTTAGATTTCTTCAGTAATATTTCTTACTTTGGGCATGGATATATTTTTATCGGGGTCGGGGGTCAGGCGATGTAAAATTCTGTCAAATACTCAATGAAGTATATTCGAAGAGAAATGTGGATTCAGCATCCTACAGGTAAAAACTGCAGTAAAGTAAAACCTATTTGCAGTAAAGATAAAAGGGTGGCAGAGTAAACTAGGCAAAATGCCTTCAGCAAACCACGTGTTCCAAAACAAACCTTCTTAATTGTTGAACGCAGTTATTCAACAAGATTGGTTTTCAGGATAGGAAAAGATAATTAAGTTGCTTTAGGGTTTAAAAGCTTTATGTTATCGCCTACTCTCTGCGTCGTCGGTAGTCTTTTCTTCAAGGAAATAATCAAAGATTAGGGCAGATCTTCAGAGAATCTCTGGACACTGTCCTGCGTTGAGTTTTTATCTTTATTTTCCTGGGAACTATGTTCGTGTGTGTGTGTTTTTTCAGATATGTATAAATATAACGTTCACAGTTTAAACTTCGTCCCCCCAAATCCGAAAATAATTTCAGTTTTTACGTCCCGGCCTTCTCTAGGTGCTCACAAGCCACAGGCGTCTAACGCAGCTACAACAGCTACTTGAACATTCAGCCCCTACTACAGCCTCATTCCCCCTCCCCCTGCGGCTCTACAGCCAGGGAAGAAGCTTGTTTCCAGGGTCGGGGCGATGAGTCTCCTCCAGCAGTTGGACCAATCAAGCCTCTCCCAGTTTCTTGTGCTGCGTTTCCTTGTACAATCGGCCCTCGCGTGGCCTGCAAGGTCGACCTTTCTTTCAGCCCCGATGTTATGTGTCCTTTTGCAACGATGTCCACGTGCGTTCCCCCATCTCTGCCACGCCCTAAGGTCCTTCCCTCGTCCTCCACTTCTCTTCTTTATGCACACACGCCTCTTAAACCTTTAGAAAACGTCTGGGAAAGCTAACAATCTGGCCCACACATTAGGAACGACCGGCACAACAGGACATAAAACTGACTTCAAAAACTTTGTTTGTTCACCTCTCTGAAGTTGTCCAACCCGAGAGGGGGTCAGAAGGAAGTGTACAAGATGTAGTCTCGCTAATACACGGCCTTTGAA
>NC_051409.1:12918431-12919931 GCF_015228065.2 Penaeus monodon | reverse complement strand
ACCTTGTTTTGTGTGTGACTATTCCCATAGGCCAGGTCAGGAAAACAGGACAAATGGTGTGAATTGGGGCGCGGCCATGTCGACCTCGTCTTTTGTTTAGTAATAAAAGCAAGGAAGGGGTCGTGGCCTCCCCTCCCGCCGCGTCGCCGAGTGTGAAGGTGACGGAGGTGAGAGGGAAAGAGAAAGAGAGGGCCGGGGAATGAGAGAAAGTTTTCCAGATGCAAAGATGTGATTGCTCTCTCGAGAATATATATATCAAGGGTCTATATTACAAGGGGTGCTCTTTTTTTCTTTTTCCCTCGACTTGGAGAGGCTGAAGAGAAGGAAGGTATAAAGAAGTGGAAATAGGGCGAGAGAAAAGATAGGAAGAGCGGAGGGCGTCCTGGAAGAAGCCTGTCGAAGGAAGACGTCTTAAGGACCGTCTTGTATTTGACTTACGTTATTGGAGTTGAGACGAGGGCTGTGATGAAGTGAGAGAGCAAGCACGTAAAAATGCCGGCGAAGGGAGAAAGGAGGAAAGAAGTTTTACGATGATAATTTGGGATTGATAACGGGTGATGAGAGTGCGAAGGCGGGAGGTGAAGGAGAGAGGATGTTGACGGAAAATCTAGGCGAGGAGGAAATGAAAGGAGAGAATGTGAAGGAGGGAAATGAATGGAAATTGGGAAATAGAACAAATGGGTTCAGATTGAAAACACACGGGGAACGAAGGGGAAGATGGATACAGATTAAAGGAAAATTGAATGTTGAATGTTGAATAGGATGTAATGATAAAGGCGATATGCACATTGAGGAGGCGGTAGTGAAATATGCAGGAAAGGAAGAAAGGAGAGGAGGGTGGATGTATAAATTGACAATAATGGGCAGTGATGGGATCTGTAAGTTATAGTTAAATTTGTTCAAAAATGCGTCGGAATTGATTTATTTTGATTGATCTCTGATTGGGTTTAAGGTATTCTTGTGTTTGCTGACCAAACTGGACCAAACCGTTTGTAATAATTATTATATGTATTTTTATGCATTGGTCAGTAATATCTTTCGCATGTGGGGGGTAGAGACAAACACATAACTGTTACGAAAATAAAGAAAAAATGCATAACATAGGGAAAATAAGAAGAGGCTTAAAGAAAAGAGGAATGGCAGCAAGAAAGGAAATCAGACGGTAAGAGAGAAAGCCAAGCTACGATGGAGATTAAAGAAAGGGAACACAGCAGAGCAAGGAGAGTAAGAGAAAACGTAGAGCTGAAAAGCGACAGCGGTAGATGGATGGAGTAGCCAATCGCAGGAAAGTTCTGCTAAGTTCGGAGTACATTTCGGACTTGTTTTTTTCTTTAGATTTACGGAGACCTTTTTTTCGATGGACGCGACCGCCTCATGTGTGCTACACTGGTGTGAAGGGCAAGTGAATATGTACTCTAACCTGTAGTCCCGGTTTACGACGGGTAGTTGAACTGGTGCTTGGGACTGGGAATGGTACGGTTACCCGGCCTAATAACCCTC
>NC_051409.1:12918068-12918383 GCF_015228065.2 Penaeus monodon | reverse complement strand
AAAGAGGGTGGGTCGCGCGCTTGTATTCTTCAAAGTGATCTTTTTTATGTTACGTAAAATTGGTCCGCAGCCTCGTCGTCCCTTGTGCATATATCGGGACTGGGTTGAAGTGGAGAGCCTCTTACTGGACCTCGGCTGCTTTTGAGGGCCAGGTGAGCCTCGACTGAATGCATTTGCGGCACATGGAGCTCACGTAGGCCGTTAGTGTATTAAATCTACTTTCGAATGGAAGTTTCACGCCGAACGTCTTGCAGAGAATCGGACACGGGGGAAACACGGGCCAAGCTGGGACAGCTGAGGTACCTCTTTATATAT
>NC_051409.1:12917203-12917442 GCF_015228065.2 Penaeus monodon | reverse complement strand
GTTTGCATGACCGCCGAACTTCTGGGCGGGATCTCCCTGTGATGGCGGCGTCACTGAATCCTTTGTGATTTTTTTTTTTCGAGGGAAGTTTTTTTTTTGGGGGGGGGGCTTGTCTTGAAAGGATGGGGATCAGGGAATCAGGCAGGGAAGAGGGCTAGCGAGATGAAGAGGAAGGGAAGGACGCTATGAGATAAAGGGAAGGTTACAGGAAATTATGAAGTGGCGGAATTTTGGATTGT
>NC_051409.1:12915751-12916970 GCF_015228065.2 Penaeus monodon | reverse complement strand
CATCTACACGTTTGCGTCCTATCCCGCCCTCCTCCCGCATACACGGTCTCCTCCCGATCCTTTTCCGTCGCGTCAGAGCTGTCACGCTGACGGCTGCGACGCCCCGATGCCACTCATTAATTGGTCCAATCACCGTCACGAGGGCATCATTGCCACCCCCCCCCCCTCTGCCGTTCCGAATCTGATCTGCTGAGGGCCTCCGCTGAGCTCGGCTGCTGATCGTAAGGATCCCTCTAGACATCTTCCAGTATCTCCCGGAATATTGCCTTTTGTTATCTCATTGTCTAGGATCCTCACACCATTGTCTGCTTTCTTTTACTTTTTCGTGTTTATCCCTTCCTGTTCCATATTTCCCCTCGCGTGGTTTTGTTCTTCTCAGATTTTTGACTTCCCTTCAGTTTATACTCACTTTAGAGGTGAAGACGAGCGAAATCACATGTCTTTTTCTTCTCCCTCGTCTTACTTTTTTCGTGTGCAGTTTATCATCTTTTTCTTTTGCCATCTCTTTGTCTTACGCCCTGTATTCCCTATCTCCTTAATCCCATTTTTTTAATCACTCTTCTCGCATCTCCCTAACATGTCCTCGTTGTTCATTTTCTTTGTTATAAATCATCTAATTTTTTTAAATACAAGAAATGACAGAAAATAACAGGACAAAGAAAAGGGAATAATATAAGAGAAGGAAATAAGAGAAAAAAATTCGTTCTTAATTGCATGATTTGCAGTTGCACTTTGCAAGAGACAGAACGAATACCATTATTTGCCCTAGACTGCTTGCTTGGTATGTGCACTCGGGCAAGAAAACAGGAAAGGACCGTTGGAAGGGGCAAGAAAAAGAAATTTCAAAGAGAGGTTTCAAAAGTAGAGTAAAAGACAATGCGGCGGGGGAGGGGGGGGGGGGTTAAAACATGTTATTGCTTAACTTGAGAAAAGCGAAAGAAGAATGTGGGATTCTAGCTGAGTAGCAGTAAGATTTTTATTGTTTTATATTCATCTCTCCAACTCGTAAGAACTATGGAGATAATTTGGTAGTGAAATGTAAGCCGCTGCCCCTTTTCATTATAACTTGGGAGCGCAGAAGTGAACAGGGCCTTTGCTTTGAAGTTAGAGGGTGGGTGTGGGGGGGGGGTCCCGGGAGGGGGTTTGGGATGTCATCTGCATTTTTTTAGGCCTGGTCTGTCTGGCTAGAGAATTCATACGTGTAGACACAAGCACTCAC
>NC_051409.1:12915206-12915503 GCF_015228065.2 Penaeus monodon | reverse complement strand
TACGATGATCATGGCGATGATCATCGTAATTATCGTCAAAATTTCATCTATATTATTAAGATAAATACGGGGTATTAGCCCTCTAGTCATTAGATCATTGCCACGGTCACGCATCACCAACGACACAGCCGTTAAAGAGATACGAAATAAGCGGAACCAGATGTTTTGTTCCAAGAATAGCCTCTCCGTAACCCGCACACAACCGCAGCCTCAACGTTCTATTCGTGTTTTATGTGCATTACGGTAGCCGTAGTATTCTATTTATGGTGAGTAGGATTTATATGATAATGGTATATT
>NC_051409.1:12914241-12914813 GCF_015228065.2 Penaeus monodon | reverse complement strand
TCCGAGTTGGGGGGGGGGGTGCAGGCTATTACTGAAGGTGTGTGTTTGGCTGGAGTTTTACGATTAGCCATTTCCTGGAGGATCCTCAGACTGAGTCGTGTAGGATATTCAGAGCATCAACTGGAGGAAGAGAGGAAGTTAGAGGGGGGGGGGGGCGAAGGACACGCCTCCTGTGACCCGAAAACTAATATGTAAGTGTGACCTATGTGACATACCAATGGCATTTATCAGTTCTCGTCTACTTTATATTTTCTCTTTTACCGTCGATATGTCATGTTATGAGTTATTTTTGGAAATTATTATTTGGGGGGACAAACGTTTCAACCTTAAAACTTAAATATGACCGTAGTGACATAACCAGGAAGTAATTTCTCGGTTCTTTTTTTGGTACCGTGTGTACCTTTTGGGTATTTTATGGAAATCTGGGAAGTTACTAAAAGGATTCTGAAACAGAATTGCTGACTATTTGCGATTTGGGGGATTCTGTGTTCATAAAGTCTCGGCACGATGGCTTGGCCATCTAGATGAAGTTTTAAAGGGTCTGCCGGACTTGTGACTTTGGTAAGGTCCTG
>NC_051409.1:12913702-12913900 GCF_015228065.2 Penaeus monodon | reverse complement strand
AAACATGCATACATATACACTCGCTGCATGTTCACAGTGTTGCGTGGCTGAGAATGAGTAATGAAAGAGGAGCAGAGTAAGTGCCGGAGGAAGGGGTGAGGGGTGAGGGGTGACGGCAGCTGACACCCAGGCCTGCCCTTGTTACTTCGCTTGATCGTTTATTGATCAATGTCCTTGGCGAGGCTGCTGGCGGGCAAG
>NC_051409.1:12912885-12913070 GCF_015228065.2 Penaeus monodon | reverse complement strand
TTAAGCAGCGCCGTATGCATAGACGAGCAGGAGGAAGTAATAGCTGGTAATGAGAAAGTTAATGATTATGTGTGTTAGAGTGAGGGGATGGAGAGGTAATGTCGATATAAATTTAGCTAATTACGTATTATGTGATTAAGGAAAAGGAGTTAGAAAATAGAGAGAAGAGAAGATAGAGGAAAATG
>NC_051409.1:12912348-12912790 GCF_015228065.2 Penaeus monodon | reverse complement strand
GATTGTTGATGGATGTGATAATAACGAGGAAAAAAGAACACAGACGGTGTATGAAAAGTGAGAAAGCTGCAGGGAGGCAAATAGTTCCAAAGCAAAGCAGAAGAAAGCAAAGGCATGAGCGTCGCCCGGCGTGGTGCGGAGGCAGCAGACAAGGCAGAAAGGGACGCGAAGGGAAAGCACTCGAGGGCCAAGGGCGGGCAGGAAGGAGGCAAGTCCGTCGAGAGGGAGGCAAGGCGAGGTGGCAAGGGCCGTGCCGGACGAGCAGGCGTCGGAGTGGGCAGGACAGAGCTGGAGTGCGTGGAGTGGCCTCGCTCTTTGACGGTTACTCCGTGTGAAAGGCTCTCCAGACGCTGTCATGCTCCTTGACGCAGACTCTAGTTTTTAATGACTTAATTTGCTTCGGGATTGATTCGCGTCGAACTTTGATTGTTCATCTTGTGTT
>NC_051409.1:12910780-12911831 GCF_015228065.2 Penaeus monodon | reverse complement strand
CCGAGATGCAAATTCAGAGACAGCGGTGGCCCGAGCGGGGAGAAGTCCAGCGGATATAGAAGGATGTAATTCCAGCGCCTGAAGTTCACATTGAGCAAATGGTCCGCTCGACAGGCTGGTTAATCACACAAAGGACTCCGCTCAGCAACTCGGAATTAATGAGGGAAATTAATGAGAGGTTCGGCGCTGGTGGCGAGTCCGTAGGTGGTGTGATTGTGGAGCCGAGCCTTGTTGTGCAGCCGAGGAGTCTTCTTTATTGCCCTGAATATCGTGCCGATTGTAGCTTCTGTTTTGTGCCGTTATTGCTACTGAGCGCTTATTACCTCCGGTGTTCTTTTGTTTACTGACATTATTGTTATCAGTACTTGCATATTTTATTATTATGCAGATTTTGTATTATAATTGCAGTAATATTGTTGAAGATATAACAACAAGACTTTATCAACGAGACATGATCGTTATTGCCTAGAAGGAAATTTCGAATAATGTGGATACTAGGAAACTGCAGATGAAGAAGACGCTTGCCTGCGTATCTTTTATTTGTTTCCCAATTAGGGAAAGCATTCAAGAAGTTTTATTCGATGTTGTTTTTCTTTTAAGTTAGAGGACTTGGATTTTTTTTTCAGAATTAAGTTTTCTTCATCACAGTGTATAAAGATCTTCAAGAAATATTTACAAAAAAGGAGAATCTGCAGCTAGAACAGTCACAGATACTTTCCTACTTTCAGTTCAGACAACATACATGATTTTTTCTCATGCAAACTTCAGAACGGTTTGTATTTGTGGGAAAAGGAAGGAACAAAGAGCAATTTAGTAATTGATTGGCAGTAGGATATATGAGAGATACCCGGCCAACCAAAAAACCCGTTCGCCGGGGCATTTATGGCATTACGCGTTTACTGTTTTTCTAAGTCCGAGGAAATCCATAGGTGCGATTAGTGGAGAAGCAGAGACAGGAAGAACGGGTGATGGGAGGGGGAAGAGGTACAAGTGCGAAGAGGGGAGAGCTTTTAGATGCAAAGACAGATGAAGGAGGGTGTGTGTTTGCATA
>NC_051409.1:12909920-12910090 GCF_015228065.2 Penaeus monodon | reverse complement strand
TTGGAGTTGGGCAGACGGAAAATCAATTTCCCCCACTGGCGGGAAGAAGGCAATTAGGGAGACAAGGTTTGTGGAGAAGCAGTGATGTTTGGCTCTATTTTTTACAAACCTTTTTGCCATTTTAACTCATCGTTTTGGGTTATCAAGTTTCACACAGCTCATTAACTCCA
>NC_051409.1:12909008-12909547 GCF_015228065.2 Penaeus monodon | reverse complement strand
AAGAAAAAGAGAGAGACTTGATTTACAGGAAGCACCTAATCTTGGCTTTTCTCGCGCGAACAGTTATGCGTCACGTGTGATGTGTGGCTTGATAACGCCGCTGATGTGTCCGCCCGCAGACTTATTCAGAGGATGTTCCGTCGTTTTACACATCTTGGCATGTCTTTATGCCGACTCTTATGCCCAACCGCCACAATGGTTTGGTATGTGTACCTGATGTACTGTTTTTTTTAGCTTTACTTTTCTGAGATATCGTTTTGCTTGTCTCTAACCTCAGTCTGTTGTTCTCCTGTTCCAACAAATGCTGCTTGTATATAGTTTATGATAACTGGCGAGGTCGCAACCCAGATGTTGATTTCTGGAACGAAATAAAGTTGCCATGATTTGAACTGGAAAACGTGCCTTATCTCTTTCCATAGCAGTTGGCAATTGGGATGCTGGTGGAGGTTTTAGCCTTTGTATCGGGTTTGCGTCTGTCCTTTTCTTGCTCGACTCTCACAGGCTCACGCAATCGTTCAGACATACTCATGATCACCCTA
>NC_051409.1:12908092-12908801 GCF_015228065.2 Penaeus monodon | reverse complement strand
TTTTCACTCAAACCCACTAACAAACCAACGGTGATGGCTGCTCCACTGCCCCTCTACTTACCTTCCATTACCACAACGACAAAGCAACAGCGCGGGTGCTTATGAGTAACTGTCTCATTACGCTTCTACTACTTGTGCTTACCTCATCTTCTCCCCCCAGCCCCTCCTTCACTACCACTTACGCTGCCTTCTCTTCTACATTTTTCCTTTTTGCTATTTTCTCTCTTTTCGTGCTCTTTTCCTGTCTTGTCTTTTCCCCTTCTTTCCCTCCTGCTCTCCTCTTCATGCTACCTTTTTCTCCCTACGTTTCTCTTAATTCTCCTCTCCTTATCCCCCCTTCCTGTGTCCATACTCTTCACTTAAGTCTACCAGCCTCTCTGAATTTTTCATCTACCTTTTTCTCATCATTTCTTTCTCTAACACCCTGCCCTTTTCCTCCGCCTCCTCCTGTTGAGAAGAAGGAGGAGGGAGGAGCAGGTGTCGTCTGAACTTGGTCTTCACACCATCCAACTCGCGTTTTTAAGCCTGCAAATGAGCAGACTTTTCTGTCTTCGATCCCCGGTCTTGGGAATTGGTTGATTAGGTTCGTTATCGTCAAAGGTCTGGATCCCACTCTGATTCCTTTCGGCGTTGAGTCGATTTTAGAGAGAAAGGGAGAGAGACAAACAAAGAGAATAGACATACACAAACACAAACGTGTGTACATGCG
>NC_051409.1:12907424-12907744 GCF_015228065.2 Penaeus monodon | reverse complement strand
GGGTGAGAAAAGCTAGGGTAAGATGGAAAATGTTTTTGAAATATATTGTAATTAAAGCAGGTGCAAAATGCGAAAAGAGATGCATCAGGCGTCCCAGCGATCAGCTGAAGAGCTCGACAAGAACAGGCATCAGGGACGAGAAGGCTCTCACCATCTTTCATATTCACACTCACGCTTGCTCTCTCTCTTGTCATTATCTCATCGGTATTCCGCCGGTTGGACTCTCCTCTTCACCCGTATCCTCACCTTCTTGGGTTTTAGGAACACTGACCGGCATATTCTCTTGCCAGGTCGTATTATCTTCCCCATCTTTAGTCTGA
>NC_051409.1:12906421-12906897 GCF_015228065.2 Penaeus monodon | reverse complement strand
ACTTTCTTTCTTCAGCGTTTATATATATGCTTGTGTGTGCGTTTTTTATCTGTTTTTATTTCTATCACGCTAAAGGCCATCCTCAGCTTCACACTTGCAACGGCTTGTCACTCTCAGCGCCACGCTCACCGACTAACACGCCGGCGAGCGGGCGCGCGTGAGTGGCCTGAGCTCGCCGCTGTTGGGACGTCAAGGGAAATTACCCGAGATTCGTTCAGAATTGAATCATCGCCCTCCATGAAGGCCTCCCTCTTTGTTTGTTTGCGCAACCCTCTCGGAGGGAGGCGGGCGGTCGGAGCGTGCGTCGCGCCCGGGAACGTTGGTTGGTTATCGCTGTTGGCTCATTACGAGTATGTTCAGTTGATCCTCTCTCTTTCTCTCTCTAAGACGGGGTCGACATGGCCGCGCCCCAATTGACGCCATTTGTCTTTTAAAACTGTTTTCTTTCCCTTCTTATGGGAATAGGCCCATACCAA
>NC_051409.1:12905273-12906197 GCF_015228065.2 Penaeus monodon | reverse complement strand
CAATCTACGTCCATCTCTCAAAAGGAAGACTTCATACCTCTGCTCTCTCTCTCTCCCACTCAGTATTACTCTCTCACTCCTCTCACCCCCTTCCCTTCCATCTCTTTCAGCCTTCATCCTCTTCCTCCCTCTCTTCCTCTCACTTCTATCATCCCTCCTCTCATCCATTCTCTCACTTCTTCTCTGGGTGGACGTCCTTCCTCGTCTCACTAATCCCGGGTATCATTCTCTTTCTCCTCCCTCCTTTCTCTCGTCTCTCTCCGTCCTCCTCTTCTCCTCTCCCCCTCACTTCTCCTCTCCTTCTCCTCCCCTCCGCCTCCGTCTCTCTCCGTCTCGCCGCGTCCTCTCGTCTCTAGCTAACTTCCGCCTCTCTCTTGTTCGCATCGGTCTCACGCGCCTCTCTCTCCCTGTCTTTCCCAGTCCAACTCTCTCGACCTCTGAATCTCTCTCTCCTTCCCTCCTCTCTCCCTCCTCCCATGACTCTCTCCGATCTCTTTTTCGTCTCTGTGGTGGTTTGGGTGGCTCTCCTCCCCGTCCCCGCTCGTCTCCTCCCTCGTTGTCTCTCTCTCTCTCCCCGCCTCTATCAGTCTCGTCCCTAGACCGTTAACTCTCTCTCTCTGTTCGTGTTCTCTTCGCTCTCTCTCTCTCAGGCCCCAGTCGAGAGTTCCATGTCTCTCTATCCTCCATCGTCCTCGCTCTCTGTTCCCCCCTTTCCTCTCTCTCTCCGTCTCCTCTCCTCTATCTCTCTCGCGGGACTTACCTTTGCTCCCACGTATGACTCCCTCTCTCTCGTTCGATCGACTCTGCGTTCATCACTATCTCCCTAGTCCTCATCTTCGATCAGTCCCTCTCCCTCCCCCCCCCCCCATTTTCTCATCACGCTCTACCCTGCTCCACTTCAACTCCTCTCCCAGGTGATCCTAC
>NC_051409.1:12901545-12904089 GCF_015228065.2 Penaeus monodon | reverse complement strand
TGTGTGTAATTAAGTCATTGTAGGTCAAATGGTGACCTTTCTTCCTCTGTCTTTTTGTATTCACACTCGGGCCTTCCCTTCGAGGAATGGGGACTGGAGTGGCGGTTCTGATTTAACTCTCGTGTCTTCGTCTTGGAGTGGTAGATGTTACGGCGGTGGTCGTTTTGTCTGGAGGTGTGGTGGTTGCTGTGGCTAATGATGCGTTAGTCCAAGTGTTTGGTGGTGTGGTAGTTGTAGGTGAATGGTGGTGCGGTGGTCATAATGATTAGTGGATCGTAGTAACTGATGCTGAATAGTGATGTGAGAATGACACTGGAGATGAGATTTTGATTCTCTGACTGGTTATGGTGAAGGTGTGATGCATGATACGGCGTTGGGACTAAGGAACTATGACGACGTGTGTTGAAGCCATGATTCATATAACACAAACAACAGTGACTAAGATGAAATGACAGTGATAACGATAACGAAGTTCGAGGCTGGCATCCGGAGGTAACGAGCCTTGCTCTTCGGTCCGCCGCCACTTTACATTCCCGCAGCTTTCTGGAAGTTCATCAAAGTTACTTAATGTGCGATCAAGCCGCCTGGGGCTCGGGGGTATGGGGGAAAGCTTGGGTGGACCCGGTCCTCACTGCCCCGCCCCCAGCCCGCCCACACACTCCCCTCCCTCCCTGACCACGAAGAAAGTCACAGAAATTGGCAGTCTGGGAATATCTAGAGGATTAAAGGCAATTATCAAGTCTGTATCCCGAGATTTGTTGCTGTAGCGAAGTACGACGTGATCCAGGGCTGCCCTCGGGGTCAGCTGAGGTCAGGGGCGTCAGGGACCCAAGTGTTCCCTCAAGGTGCATGGCCCTAGACAAGCACTGGCCGCTGTTTTACTTCGTGTGGGCAATAAAAGCTCTTTGTATTCTAACGGGCACTGAGTTATAAATCGCATGGAAGCGCTAAACGAATCTCAAATGTTTGGTTCGAGATGGTGTAGCCCTAAAAGTTTCACATTTCTCCATTCACTCGCTCGATTGACCAGGTGAAAAATGTGAGGCAGATATTCCGCAGCTTTAATTTGAAGCTGCGATATGGAAATGGCGCTCGAAAAAACTAGACTTCTTTGATGGTTCCTAAGAATCATCTAGGATGTACTGCATTATTATACATATGAAAGGCCGTGTGGGTTTGTAACGAATTGCAACTTGAACCGAAGATTGTGCCACAGTCCCGTCTTGAATGGCCATGCGCACGGCTGCTCCACTCCTTGTCAATATCGTAGACCTTTGAGCGATGCAGCCAGACGTACGACGTGTCCAAAACAACTGTCTGGCACGTGGCACAGGCATCAGGAAACATATGTACACCGCAAACCCCCATGTTCAACTAAAGAAAAATATTGTTAGTACGAGTTAAAAGGGTCGAGTAAGTCAAATGCTTGTAGGCGAAACCGTAGAATTTTATTTGAGGAAGTGAGGTGTTTGCAGGTCGGCACAAGGTGGGCCGGCGAGGGAGGCGAGAGTGTTCAGTCTCCGCCACGCCGGCGAACACGGGAGTCCGCGACAACCCGCTCTCCGAGGTTCCTTAACCGCGCTCTCACTCACTTCTCCTCTTACTCGTGTTATTGCTCCTGTCGGCGGTCACCCCGTGTGCCGAGGGCGTCAGGAGGCCCACAGGAATATTCTCTCGCGTGGTGTGTACTTCGGAAACAGGAAAATTTTGTCTTGCATTGACGGGAAAAAATGGTGTGTGCATACTGCAGTGCGTGCGTGACGTGGCCTGGCCAAGTTCCATGTGATCGCTCATTACTTTATGAGCGCTGTGATGTATGTGGCGTTCATGGCGCGTTTTATGTGCACATCACAGTGGTGGTGATGAACTGGTAGACTGTCAGTGGAGTGCTTGGTGCGCCCTGTAATATACCTCTTTCTCTGTGTTTACTACTTTTTGTTTACTCTTTAATCTCTTGCTGGTTTGTTTGTTGATGTTATGAAGTGATAGCAGAGTACACGGTAGTCCAGGTTGGGTGTGTGTGTAGCCGGGTTGTTTGTTTGTGAAAGTGAGCTTGTGTGTTAGCAAAGGGCGTGTAGGGCAGGTGGCGTGTAACAGGTGAGTGGGACCATGTGGGCAAGGTCACGCCCCCCTCACCCTTTCCCTTCCCCCTTCCCATTATGTAAAGATCCCTCCTTTTCCTACCGAGTAAACCTAGCGACTGTGTACTGTTACGTAAACAATATTAGTACAGTTGCCAGGAGGCAAATACAGACTGAAGATCTTGAAGTAATATTTAGCCCACTGTATTTCCTTGGCAAAAGAACAAAAGTGGTTACAGTGGTTGGGAGGCATATTGGATACACATTTTGAATTGTGCATATGTATTTGACGTTTGATTCTCTTTAAAAAGTGTCCGAATACTCTCCGTTTTTATGTTGTTGTTTTTTGATCTGAAATTGATGATTTTATCGGAATTTTATCCTGTTTTAAAGAAATAAATGCCCATATAGTTTACAAGCACTTTCAGGTACATGCGTATTTAGTAATTAAAACGTTTATTTT
>NC_051409.1:12900568-12900843 GCF_015228065.2 Penaeus monodon | reverse complement strand
ACAGGCGAGTGTGAGTGAGTGAAATAGCGGGAAAGTGGGCGTGTCAATGAGCACAGAAACCATAACCTGAACAACTGTTGCTGGAATATATACCAGGCACTGTCCACTTCTCTCTATTGGTAGAACACTGTTAAAGGGGTGTTGAGGGGCCTTTGTGTATGAACAGGATGCCTAATGTTTTGAAAGATTTAGTAGGAGTAAAGGGAATGGATGGTGGGCAGCGTCAGTCAATGGAGGCTCTTCCGGGAAAATATTTGGATCTTTTTATTTGCATT
>NC_051409.1:12899492-12899826 GCF_015228065.2 Penaeus monodon | reverse complement strand
ATGTGCAAGCGTTGTTGTAACGAGGAACTACCGCCGCGGCCCAAACCCAACGCGACACCTAACGAGGCAAAGAGCGGCGGCGGCGATTTGAGGTGAGGTAAAGGAGAGAGGAAAGGGGTAAAGGGAGAGAGAGGGGAGAGGCCTTTTCCTCCTACAGTAAATTAAGATTGCATTTTTTTTTATTAGAGTGGTTAGGTCGCGGGGGATGGGGCTGGTGTGTGAAAGAGGGCCATACCGAAACAGCGGCGAACCAATTAACCGTTGATGAGGTAAATTTACGACAAAGGAGGTTGTAGTGTTCGAGCAATTCGAGATTGATCACCTGTTTCTTAAC
>NC_051409.1:12898871-12899133 GCF_015228065.2 Penaeus monodon | reverse complement strand
ATGCCAGCTCCTTAATCTACACAAGACTGCTGGAGTTAGTCCGTCATCAGTCTTGGCACACGCAAGGCCGTCAACTGGCGTGCGGACGACGGGGAGTGTCATGCGAACAATCCGTGATAAACAAAAGTGTCATGAAAAAAAGTGTTCATTTATTTTTTCTCGTTTTTGTTTCCAAGATTTTATTTTTTTCTTATTCACACTGTGGCTGCTCCGCCTTCGCCGTTTTTTTCTCATTTTTGTTTTAGCTTCTTTGTCATTGTCT
>NC_051409.1:12898528-12898698 GCF_015228065.2 Penaeus monodon | reverse complement strand
TTTATTCTCTCCCGGCGTCTTCTCCCAACAACGCAGCATCCCGTCCCTGCCGCCCATCACCTGAGGCGGCCGCGGGACAATCTTTTTAACCTCTCTTAAGGACGGTTATGCCTTCCGTCAATTTCGGTCAAGACGTCCTCGGCCAGGGTTTCGTATAGCGATTTTCAAGC
>NC_051409.1:12897120-12898325 GCF_015228065.2 Penaeus monodon | reverse complement strand
TTCTGATTTTAATGCCATTTTGTTTTTCTTTTTTCTTCCCTACGTCTATTCCCTTAACTTCCCAATATTCTCAGTCGTAGTGAGAGCCGACTCGCTGTGGAATTTTGAGTAATCTGTGCCAGATATCAAAGGATTTTAGGCAGTGATGTTTGAAGGCGAGTGAATTGATGGCGCTGTTTCGCAACTCTCTTGGCCTGCAATAACCCTCTCGTGTTTACAGGGGGGGGAGGTCGAGAGTGCTTCTAGGGCAGGAGGGGGTGGGGCGACGGAGGGTGCAGGAGGGCAGTTCGGTCCGTGCATTTTAGGCGCTTTACACACCCTAAGCGCGGTAATGGCGTGCGCTAGGACGAGCACTGGAAGTTGTTTGCCATAATTTTTCTTTCCCATGGTACAAACTTTTTTTTACCTCTCTTCACGAATTAGTGTGCGTAGTCGGCGTAAAACAAGAAAGCGCTTCACTTCGTACGTAAGTAACAACTTTGAAAAAAAAAGTCTCCCAATAGCTTCAGCCGTGCGACAACCGGACGGCCTTGCATGACAAACTACCGCTACCGTGATGATCAATAAGTATTGTTAGCCGCACCTGCACCGTGTAAACCCGGTGTGATCACGGAGTACGCGTGAAGCAGGGACGGGGGAGGGGAGAAGGGAGAGCGGAATGGGAGGAAGAGAGTAACGGAAGAGGGGAGAAGGATGCAAGAATGGGGGAGGGTTGAAGTGAGGCAAGGGTGCAGTAAGGGGGAGAGAGGGGATGTATAGAGGAAAGAGTTCGGTGGATGCATAGGGGGTGGAAGAGAGCATGCAGAGGCGAGGAGCCGCGAGCGAAATTGAATGAAACCGGCGGGACTGGAGGGAAGGAAAGAGAATAGGATATGAGAGAACGTATCAGTTCAGCATTCTCTAATTACTTTGATCTCCCGGATGTTCCTCCTAGTCCGACGTCCATTAGTTTATCGATTGGAAAATATTAATGATGGAGATTAATTTTAACATGCGTAATGGGCGCTCCGCTGATATCAGGAAAATGGTAGTGCGATGATAGGACTTTTCTTGGAAGGATGTATAATAGGGAAGTGGAAAGACAAAACATACTGGTGATACAATGGCAGAAAATGACTAGAAAAATCCCACCCTTCGACCAGATCTGACCTGCCTCTGTTTCCATGTGCTTCTCATCAACCCTTCTTGTACCGTGCGGCTCTTCC
>NC_051409.1:12896722-12897051 GCF_015228065.2 Penaeus monodon | reverse complement strand
GCTGTAATCATTATTTTTTCTACATGGAATGTAGGAAAGATAGTACACACATTTTTTTAAAAGTAAGGCACACAAAAAAACAAAAACGGGGTTTGAAAATGGAAGAATGGAAAGGCAACCGGAGTAGATTAGCTTAGTAAAATCTGTAAGTATTCCTGAAGGGGAGTTACGTTCTACTGAGAAGGCTGGCGAGCGCTCGACCTGCCCCTTCGTCGCCGAAAAGAGCGTTTCAAAAAGTATAATTGGCTTTCAAGAAATTGGCATGTACGCTTTCCGAGTGTTTAATTTCCTGGGAAAAGCATTTTTATTTCTGCATTTTCGATTGGGTT
>NC_051409.1:12896516-12896679 GCF_015228065.2 Penaeus monodon | reverse complement strand
CATAACAGGCAATGTTTATGTTAGCTGAACAGTTTTCATTCATATTTGATTTACGCCGGGATTTTGCCTCGGTAAAGGGCAGATTACGGCGTTATATTTTGCAATTTTTCCCTCTCTAATAAAATATGATTTTGATTCTATATTTGACACGGACTTTGATTTC
>NC_051409.1:12896245-12896405 GCF_015228065.2 Penaeus monodon | reverse complement strand
TCTGCTTTCCGGGAAGGGCCCGCCAACCATTCGCGTCATCGCCCCTTCTGCCGGAGTTGAATACCGTGAAACGACTCTTGAACCGTTTCACAGCTGCCCCAAATTTTACCGATGTACAAAGGGCCGCGCTCTTTTATTCTGTCCTTCCCCTGTCCTTTGC
>NC_051409.1:12896130-12896205 GCF_015228065.2 Penaeus monodon | reverse complement strand
GCCCAGTAATCCCCCACAGGAAAGTGAATATTGACATTTTTTTTTTCGTTCGGTGGAGTATACGCTCTAACTTGA
>NC_051409.1:12895838-12895925 GCF_015228065.2 Penaeus monodon | reverse complement strand
TCATTGGCTTGCCTTTTATCGTCCCTTCCTCTGTATCTCCTCTTGTTCTAGATCTCATTTTCTTGTCGTTTTGTTTGGCCTTTCTCT
>NC_051409.1:12894743-12894847 GCF_015228065.2 Penaeus monodon | reverse complement strand
GTGATATTTTATGTTAGGTGTTTTTTTAATGGTATGAAAATGGTTTAGTAATAACAGTGGTTAAAAATATAATCGTAAGAGAGACCAAGATGAAAAGAAATTTT
>NC_051409.1:12893274-12893417 GCF_015228065.2 Penaeus monodon | reverse complement strand
GCCACGAGTACCTGTGAGAAATAGGAGCCAGAAAAGACCCAAGGAGAAGGAGGGAGGTTTCAATTATCGTCATGATTGGATTATGTTTTGTATTAATGGGATGCACCGGGAGGATCAGGTTGATGAAAAAGGGGTATTTAGCG
>NC_051409.1:12891091-12891879 GCF_015228065.2 Penaeus monodon | reverse complement strand
TATCTAAATTAGATTGGGTGGTATTGATTTTTATAAGCCAGTGATTATGTAAGAAGTATTTATGTTCTTATTTGTAAAACGTTGATTCTAGGGAACCATTTTCTTTTCTTTTAATTTAAGTTCGTTAATCTCTGTTTGCAAGCGAGTGTAAACGATCCAATGGAAAGCTGAAAAAATAAAAGTCCGGTTTTTGGGAGGTGAGCGTTCAGACCCGAAAAAAAAATCTATATAAAATCAAATATTTTTCCACATAGGGAATAATAGCGTGCAGTGAAATGTGTTCAGGAAAAGAAATATTTATTTACTCTGAAAAGTAAGTGAAAGCTACGCTTGCCAGAAGGAGGAGAATATACATGTTGTGCGGCTGAGTCGTCGACTTTCTGACCTTTCTGTGACCTTAGAAAACTTATCGAGTGGAAATGTTTATTTGTTACTTGTTGCATAAAAAGCATTGAGGCCTTAGGCTTCTCCTATCTGCTACACACTTGATAATATCAGTATGTGGTTTAGTATGTGTTGAGTGTTGGGATAACGGAGCAGTTTAATCATTATAGAAAAGTAAAAGAAAATATAAAGAGGCGACAAGTAGTGTATTTCAGTGTTTTTGTGTCGTATTTCTTGTATTTACGTGGTGTCAGCGAAAAACGCGCCAGGGAAGATGTGGCACTCACCTCAGCAAAGGACTGGCACCTTGGAGCACCGCTACAACGTAAGTGATGACACCCCTTTTTTGTGTGTGTGTCTTGGGTGTCCTTTAGTGAGCGTCTCAGTGAGGCATTTCTCTTTTA
>NC_051409.1:12890522-12890853 GCF_015228065.2 Penaeus monodon | reverse complement strand
CTAAACTAGAAACATGTGAGATCGGCTGTAGTTTTTTCCCTTTCTTTTTTATTGTGTATGTCTTTGATGAGGTATTCACGAGGTGTCTTTTTCAACGGTTTGGGAGGCTTTCTTTGAACATATCAAGGGAGCCTTCTCCTTTTTTGTGTCCTTTTCTTCCAAAGTGTTCCATGGAAGTGTTCATGAAAGCCTTTTCTGCGGAGGAGCTGTCACCAGAACGAAAGAGGAATATCGGTTAAGAGTGCCGCGGCTCACGCTGTTTGTGTCGTTTAAAGTGCTGTCTTTTTTTCTACGCGAACCTCTTGTTTTGGGTCGTTGCGGCCTCCTCGTG
>NC_051409.1:12889283-12890360 GCF_015228065.2 Penaeus monodon | reverse complement strand
GCCTTGCGGATTTTACGATGCCGACAAAAAATCAGAAAATAAGATTTAGTTTCCCAGAACTATCCCTTTTAATTATTTCAAATTGCCTCTCGAGTGGCCTTTTAAAAGGACTCGGCCGAGACGGGGTATGAAAAGAGCGCGAAAAATACAGATTTCATTTAAACTTTAAAGTCAGAAGACGGAGAGAAATCGGACATTTTTGGCGAAGAGGGCGAGATCCATGAGCAAGAGATTGGAAGCCGAGCACATGACAATAATGACAGTCAAGGAGTGCGGTCGTTCCGCTTGACACATCGTGACGCGGGTAATTAGACGCCTTGGAAACCACGCTGACTAATTGCATGCGTTGGATCACGGCGGTCGTTAGCGTTTAATTAAGTCGCCGCGGGACGAAAGCTGGCACGCATCCCTCGCCGAGCGGGAAGCGGGATTCGTCCGGGGGAAGGAGCCAGGCGGGACCGCTCCCGAGGAGGGCGGGATTCAGGGACGCGGCTCGGAGGCCATAGGAGTCCGCGAATGCTAGTTGTTGGGCTTTTGTTAGTCTATGGCTGTAGTGTTAATTGTAGTGCAGGAGAATGAAGTGAACGAAGAACCTTGGAAAAGTATATGAATGCTTTCGTTTCTGATTGCTAATTCATATGTGAGGGTTTTAACTTAACATATCCTTGGAAATCATGCAGTATTCGTGCATGCACTTGCACAGCCCCTTGGGACGTCTTCGCTGTCGTCGTCGCCTGCCCGCGTTGCCCAGCACTGCGGGAGCGTCGGAGCGGATTCGGGCCGCGCTGGCTTACAACTGCAGCATGTGAGAGAGAACTTTGCCAATTGTTTGTTATTAGCGGCGAGCTAAGGGTCCAGTGGGGACGGGGCATGGGGGCAGGTGGAGGGGCAGAGGATGAACAACCATCTTCATGCGGTCGCTGCTTTTTAGAAAGTTTTAATTAAGAAATTAATTTAGCGACAGCAGTTATGTGGCGGGGGCTCAATTAACAAGGATTGATGGAGGTGTTAAGTTTCAATTAGGTTTTAAGCTGCGGCCTTCTCTCTTGTATTATACACATCTGGTTTTCAGTCCCT
>NC_051409.1:12888676-12889139 GCF_015228065.2 Penaeus monodon | reverse complement strand
GACGGTTGGCAAGAGCATGTGTGTCAGAATACTTGTCTGTCTTTCACGAACATCGGCATATTCTGACCTAGAATTTATTTCGACACATCAGAAATGTGTGCAGATCCTTCGGTAGAGTAAATCACAAGCCAGGTCTCCCTTAGCTTCAGATTTGAAGTACAAGGTAAAGAGAAAAAAAGAGAGAAAAAGGTCGAGGAAAGACGCGAGGCTTGGAGGGGTCGCGCCGCCGTCTCGAGGGAAGTGTCAGCGCGGGCGGGATCACAACATCACCTCCTGACCCTGGGGACGGCTCGGGCGGGCCGGGGGAGGGCGGAGGAGGGCAGGAAGGAGCTTGACGAGGGGGCCAAGAGCTGCTGGAGGAGGGGAAGGCATGTGGGAGGGGCCGGTGGGAGGAATGAGGAAATAGGGGCTTGATGTTGGAGGAGGAGTTGACTTGGATAGCAAGAGTGGTGCTGGTAATGGC
>NC_051409.1:12888144-12888273 GCF_015228065.2 Penaeus monodon | reverse complement strand
AAAGCAGAAACTGTTGAAGTTAACGGGGATTAAACAAGGGAGAATACAACAGTCGGAGAAAGGTAACCAGCCGGGAAGCCATACTAACAGGAAAAAGTGTTATTACTTTCTCGTTTTACGACGATGGAC
>NC_051409.1:12887697-12888103 GCF_015228065.2 Penaeus monodon | reverse complement strand
CTATCAATGTAGATAGAAAGAAAAATGTTTATTATACGGCCGGGCGCGTGGACGAAATGAATCAAGAAAGAGATGCGAGACGAGGTTTCCGGTACATCGATGGGGTGATGGGGGTGAAGGGCGGGGGGGGGGATACCGTTGAACAGGGTTGAGGAGAAGGGGCGGGGGGCAGATAATGAAGTTAATTACGGGTATGAAATCACGTTATATGATATACTCACACGCATTTCCTAACTGGCACAAAACGCGCTCGTGTAATATTAGTGCACGAAGGTGGGAATGGAGGGAGGTAAAAGGTACGAAAAAGGAATGGAGTGATGCGAAAGGCACAGCGAGGAAAGGGAGGAGGTAAGGGGGGGGGGAGAGGAGGTTGTGGGCGTTTACGATTGCCCGGTGATGAGTGATC
>NC_051409.1:12886632-12887168 GCF_015228065.2 Penaeus monodon | reverse complement strand
GAGGTAACTGGCGGGCCGCACACACACAGATTAAAGCTGATGATTTACATCTCAACAAATAAGCCCCGCGACATGTTATTCGGCGTTCCGATAAAATAGAGGGCATTACTCCAAATCTTTCCTCTTCGGTTTTCCACCTGTTCTCTTTCACAGAAACTGGTTTTCCCCTTTATGTCTTCATGTCATTTTTCTTCTTCTTAACTCCCTCCTCTGTTGCCCTCCTCGATCGCCTTCTCTCCGCTTTCATCTCTGTTTTCTCGCGTTTTGTTTCAGTTCCCTTCGGTTTCTTTGACATGCCTTTTGCCCCCGTGTCCGTTTCTTTCTTAGGATCCATTTCCTTCTCCTCTTTACCTCTCTACTTGTCTTTCTTTATCCCTCTGTAATCTTTCTCTACCCTCTCCGCTAATAAGCTTTTTAGCGTTTGAAGTTATGTGGCTTTACAGAACTCCCCTCGCTCCAGGTATCACCCTCACAATCTCATCCATTGAGCCTTGTCTACCTTTCATTTGCACTCCCCCCTCTCCCCCCTTCCCTCC
>NC_051409.1:12885466-12886538 GCF_015228065.2 Penaeus monodon | reverse complement strand
TCCTCTCACCCTCCATTCTGGCACACAGCGCCCGACTGCTACCCATATCTTCGAAAATCCCCCTCCCCCTTCAGCGCAACTGTTTCCCCTCACCGCATGCCCTCCCACCGTCCCGAAAACACACCTCTCTTTTTCCTTCTCCCTTCGTGCAGCCCGGCTTCCCGATGATTAATCAGGTGGGCTGGCGGGGCAGGCTGTGTGTATCGAGCGAGTCGTCTGGAGGTACACCGTCACGGCCACGTTCATGTCCCGCCACGCTCCTAACTCCCCTACTCCCTCATGCCCCTCGCTCCCCTACTCCCCCGCCTGGTTTCCCATTCGCCCTCTCCCACACTCAGCTACATCTCTCCATATCCCTCTCATGTTCCCTCTCCAGGTTTCCTACCCTACCCCCCCTTCCCATTCTCAGGTACTTCCTTCCACCATTTCTTCCTCTCTTCCTTAGCATCCCTACTCCTGCCCTGTATCCCAACCCTCCCGCTCGCTTCAGTCCTCGGTTACTTTCTTTCAACGTACTTAATTTCTTTTCTTTCTCTCTCCCCCTACTTTACCATCGTTTACCTATTTTTCTTTCTCACCCCCATCCATTCGGCACTTCGCCCTCCTGACCCATTCCTATATGTTGTAGCAAATGTGTTACACGTTTTTTCTCCCTTTATTCCTTTTTGCTCACTATTACTCCTTGTCCCCTCTCCATTCATCGCTGCCATCTCCCTTTCTCCATGCATACACCTACCCCCCTTCCCCCTCCCCCATAGACTCTTGCCCCCTCCCCTCCGTTAAAGTAACAAAAAAAAAATGCGAAGGAGGTGAGTGTGCTTGACGAGTATATAATTGGTCTGTTTACGTAGATTCATGGCGCGCGTTCATTCAGGATTTTTTGAAGAAATATATTTTAAGGTCTTGGCGATGAAGAGAAGAGAGGGTATGGAGGAGAAGGGTGTAAAGTGAAGAAAGAGGGAGAGATCAAGAAGAGGAAAAGGAGAGGGATGGAGTAGGGAGTGAGAGAGATGTATGGAAGAAGAGTAGAGTAGAGGTACGATGATAGAGAGAAGAAGAGAGTTGGAGGATA
>NC_051409.1:12884468-12885065 GCF_015228065.2 Penaeus monodon | reverse complement strand
TAAAAACGAAATTGTTTTTATCTGCGCCTAGTATTAAGTTATGCACGAGGATAATACACAGAGATGAAGTTAGAACGCCGTTCACTATTTGAACTTGTTCATTTTTCAGTTTTAAATGGTTTATTACCCAAGGCTGTATATTGGTTTTATGAAAATACTTTTTTTCCGGCCTGATAAAGTGGAAGTGAAGGGGCATTGGCGTGAGCGGTGAACGTTGATATGACGGCCGATCATGAGTTCTGGGGACGGAAGGGGTTTAGGATTAACGGGACGGGGGAGTGGGGCGGGGGTGGGGGTGTAAAAGGGAATACGATTCGTTTTAAAGGGAATATAATTCCTGTTTTGTTTAGAGGAAAAAAAGGAGGATCATTTTACTTTTATGGATTTTGTTTTGTCATATTTTTGGGCGGTTGGTAATACTAATTTGTATGGAGGAAAATGTTGACCAGTGAGCGGGAAGGGGCAAGAGGGAAAGATGTAATTTTCACATACTGAAATCATGGTAATAATGAGTAACACGAGGAAAAAAAACTAAGTTTCGCTGAAACAGACAGATCAACAGAGACAGAGAAACACAAACATGCAGGTAAGCAAGGA
>NC_051409.1:12884224-12884425 GCF_015228065.2 Penaeus monodon | reverse complement strand
AACATATAGAGACTGAAAAGGGGGAAAGGAGGAAGAAGAGTCAGATTAAGATAAGTGAGAAGGGAAGAGAAATCATCGTGCTTGTTCGTCTCTTCTTCCTTCTTTTCGGTGAGTCGAGGCCGGACCGGGACGTCCTGGAGCGTCCAGAGCCCCGGAGAATATATTTGCCGAGTCTTTCTCTGGTTTATTGTGACGTGTGTC
>NC_051409.1:12883824-12884191 GCF_015228065.2 Penaeus monodon | reverse complement strand
GCTGAAGGAGGATTAGGCTTGGAAGACGTCTGCACACAGCAGGGGGAAAAGGGACCCTTGGATGAGAGTGGCAAAGCGGAGAGAGAGAGAGGGAGAAAAGGTCATGGGGCAGGGAGGATGGAAAGGATCATGGATATGGTCCTTAACCTGAAGGAGGCGAAAAAGGCGAGGGAGCCATAGCCAGAGAGAAATAAAGACATATTCATGGGCCTCTGTACGCACCCTCGGGCGAGGGACGGAGAGGAAGGGGAGTGGCGCTCTTGCCCCAGAGCGAGGAAGTGCAGCTTACTTTACTCCGGTGGATGTTGGGGTAGGAAGAAAGTGGAGACGTTATGGCTTTGTATAGGAAACGGATTTTTTGTTGTTA
>NC_051409.1:12883659-12883724 GCF_015228065.2 Penaeus monodon | reverse complement strand
CCCGCCCCGCTCACTTCTTGCCTCCTCCCGCACCACTCGTCGGACGAGGAAGTACACGCATACGA
>NC_051409.1:12883079-12883582 GCF_015228065.2 Penaeus monodon | reverse complement strand
ACACAGAAACCTTAGAGGAGGAACCGCTAGTCAGAGGGAGCGTGCGATAGGGGGAGGCCTCATTTCAAGAAAGTCGGGAAACAAGGTCATTTGCGAGGCGGGGTTGAAGGTGAAGGAAGAGGGCGAGTTCTTGACTGGTGAGGTTGAGTGTGTGGATGAGGGTAGGTAGGGATGGGTGTGTGGGGGAGGAGTAAGGGCGTAAGTGAGCTTATGGGTGAGGACGAAAGATGTGAGTAAGATAAAGGATATTGTGTGTGTGTGAGGGGAGTGTCTGTGTTTTGGTGAAGATAAGGTTGATTGTGTGTGAGTGAGGATGAAAGGTGCGTGTGAGTGAAAATTATTGCCTTAAGTGTCAGGTCTGTTATAGGATAATGCGGGTCGAGTGAAAGGAGTAGGGAATCGCGGATGGTAAGAAAAGGATGTTGAATCAAAAGAGTTTCTCTCGTGTGAGGTGTAATAGGCAAGGTGCAAAGGGACTGTATCTGTTTACCCAGCTGTCTTTC
>NC_051409.1:12882499-12882996 GCF_015228065.2 Penaeus monodon | reverse complement strand
CCTTTCTCTGTCTGCCTTCTCTCTGTGTCAGGGTTTTTGTAAAATAGCGAATGATGCAGTGTTCCTCGAGAGTGGTAAAGCAAGGGAAGCAAGGAAAGGGAAATGAAAAGCCGGCGCCACTTTTAAGAACTGCGGAGGGAGAGTTGAAAGTGAATTAAGAGTTGCGTGCCGGACCGTTATATATACACGCTGTACAGTTTGCTAAGGATTGAAAAGAACTTCGCCCTTTTTCCCTTCTCCTTCGGTATCATTCACCGTTCTTCTTCCACTTGCTTTCTACCTCAAAGGCAGGAAGTGTCGCGCAACTCTGGCCGAACATTCTCTTCATCATTTGTCGAGAGAATTCTTCTGTGATGAAAAGCTCCAGGTGAAGATAGGATGATAGGGGAGATAGCAGGAGGGGGTAGCGAGGAAGGAGGCAGGGGGAGGGAATCGCAAGGAGATAGATAGCACAAGAGTGTAGCGAGGAGGGAGACTGGAGGAGTGAGTAGCGAGAG
>NC_051409.1:12882126-12882371 GCF_015228065.2 Penaeus monodon | reverse complement strand
GAATACAGTCCCACTCATTTCTCACTTTGTCCACTGCGATGATTCAGCGACGTAGCTATTAGACTGCTGCGTCTGATATCCATGCCTAAGATATTGATCATGGTGTCGGGTGTTCGCCTAATCCTGCAAGTAAAGTATCGAGCTCAAATAATCACTTGTTGCTAATCCCTTGGAACGTCGCACAAAGGTTACACCAGACACTGTCTCGATCTAGAAGCTGCAAAAAAATGGACACAGACGCACCG
>NC_051409.1:12881812-12882094 GCF_015228065.2 Penaeus monodon | reverse complement strand
ATACACAACACACAGTCCCTCCATCCATTATTCTGGACGCGGTCTACAATAAATACTGGAGCAGCTGTGGTGCACGTAACCGCGTTCGTGTGTTGATGGCATGCGATGTGGCAGGGGCTGACATGTCGCCGATGACGGTGTTGACAATGATGACTTATGTCGGTAGGATGAAGAAGAGTTCCGTTGTGGAAAATGAGGTTGAGGTAAGAGAGCGTTTCTCATTAATTGTATCGTATTATCATTGTGTCTTGTATGTACTGTGCCCTTTTTCGTAATCTATAG
>NC_051409.1:12881651-12881719 GCF_015228065.2 Penaeus monodon | reverse complement strand
GCGATGCTCTATTAACGTCCGAGTGACTGCTGCTATGAATAATGCATGTCCTTTGGGAGACGGCAGCA
>NC_051409.1:12881063-12881298 GCF_015228065.2 Penaeus monodon | reverse complement strand
TCAAATGACGATGTCACGTTGTTTAACTCGTCAGCGTTTCGTTGTTCTGCGATCCATCATTATGATACCCCTTTTATCTGGACATTAAGTACCGGGTGTTATGTCATGTGTCCGTGCGTTATTGCGTAATGTGTGCTATCATTCATGTGCCTGGTTGATGCGAATCGCTTGGCTGATGCGATGGCCGTCTGTGATGCTGGCGTTTTCTAGTTTTTCTTATTATTGTTGCTGTGGC
>NC_051409.1:12879506-12880895 GCF_015228065.2 Penaeus monodon | reverse complement strand
TGTTGTTGTTCCAAATTTTGCAGGATTGGACTGAATTGTTTTTGTTTTGAGTTCCACAGCCTGCTTGTTTGTGCTGGTGGTCAAGGTCACTAACATTCCGCTTATGGCAATTACAGTGAATTTATAGCTTTCAATTTTTTTTTCGCTCTGCGTTTGGGAGAATGAAATGTATTGCAGTCAACACCATTTAAAACTGTGCCCTAATGGCCAGAGATTAGATTGAAGCTAACACTTTAGATATATCATGCTTTGGGAGAGCGACTGTGGTGTTATTTTATCTTTTAAGTATATTTTTTTTACCTGACTGAGAATTGTATTATGAATTGTTTCAACAGTCAACAGAGGGGATTCTTAATTGTGCTCTGACTGTGATTTCGGCTTTTCCAAAAATCAGCTTGATTGAAGTATAGTCACCTGATTCACTGTAATCACTTTAGAGATGCTTTAGGCCCTAATGCCTGTCAGGGTCCTGCTGGAACGAGAGGTACATCAGCTGCACGGATGGGATGAATCGTGTTGCAGGAGGTGAGTCATAACGAAGGAGATGAGTCACATACCTAATCGGCTTCTCGGTGAGATCGAATCGTCGTTTGATTATCCAAGCCGACGTAAGCATGGCGCGGCTGGAATTAGCACCATCAGGATCTCCGACATTCATCGAGTAGGTGGTAAGGAGGCGCCGAGCCGTGGGGATGCAACTGCATGCATGTTTGCGGGCAGCTAGGGCCTTGTCGCTTGCATAAGTAAGCGCGCGGATCCAGTTGTTGTTAGTGAGCAGTTCGAGTCGCCTGTCAGCCGAGTCTCCCCTCCTCCCCCGGGGGCTCATGACGCGAGGCTGGAGGTAAACTCTGCGGAGCTCCAGCGTCAGGTTTCATTTCTCTGCGGCAGGAAGATGTTGCTGCAAGCGGCAAGAGCTGAGCGTGCTGCTCTCCGTCGAGAGAAAAGCGTCTCGCAATTTGACATGACACTCTGATGCAGTCTACAGTTTCGCGTGACTGTTTTTATTATTTTGACGACAGACAGAGCGAATCTTTCGGTTTGCAAGATCTGAAATAAACAATTATGTGATATACATTGTTCAGGTTTTATTGCTCCGGAAATAATTTCGTTTGGGAAAAAGAATGTTCGAAGTGGGATCCATGGAATTATAGCGTCCGCAATAACAAATAAATGGCGAATGCCGGAATGCTAAATACATTTTGAAATCATGCGTTTTTGGAAGTGGAAAACGGCGAGAGTCTTTGCTCACACAATTCTTTTATATGCATTGTGTTCTAATGAAATCGCATGGTATCATATCGATTACTCTCGGGAAGTCTTTGTTTCATCTGAGAAGCATTTTGTTTGTTCGTCTTATCTTTGTCCTCGCTTTGCTTTTGTTTTCAGCAT
>NC_051409.1:12879219-12879457 GCF_015228065.2 Penaeus monodon | reverse complement strand
TACTCCGTTTATCTTCTATTTTCCGATTTCTCTCATATAGAATATGTCAGAAAAGGTGCAACATAATATTTCCCTCTCTTTTTGTATCCGTTATTCGTTTTCTATTACACTAATCCATATTTCGGAATTGGAATCGGATTTAACTATTTATGGAAACTGGTAGTGAAAGAAATAACCGCAAGTCCTCACCCTTGCTTCTGAGGTACAAGCTATCTTTGTGTATATTTTACACTTACAG
>NC_051409.1:12877984-12879133 GCF_015228065.2 Penaeus monodon | reverse complement strand
TCCGGATAACTCTCTTCCTTTCACTATTTTCTTGTTCAAAGCACTCCTTCCAACGATCCTCGTGTTTCCTTATTTCTATATCATTTCTACCTTCTTTCCCTCTTAATTTTTCTATCCATTTCCAAGATACTGTTTGCATCTACTACCTGCTTATTCTATTTTTACTAATCAGTAACTGGGCTGTTTGCGTTTTGGGGGTAGTTGTTGGTATTCTAAACTATTTAAATTTTGGGGTGAAATTTCGCAAAAAGTAGTGAACGGTAGCAGAATGTTATAAGTAGTTGTATTCGTAAGGATTTTGGAATGCGACGAGCAAGCCTCGCCGCTCGAAGGGGTAAGCGCCCCCCACTCACGTCGCGTAACAACGTGTGCGTGAATAATGCAACAGCTATTCCTGGGGGTGGGTGGTCGGTGAGGGGTCAGGAGGGGTGCTACAGGGAACGCATTCCCCAACCCCTTCACCCAGGGCCCCGCCCAGCACCTGTAGCGCTCGTCGTTGTCAACACTCGTGTGACCCCCTTGCGAGGCCCCCTTACACATTTGTCCGTCATTCATGATTTGCTCCTGCATATTTCGTTTCATTCAGAACTTTCTGTTATTGGTTCCTCATTTATGAATTCCATTAGCTGTGAATGTTCATTCTTCATTCGTAAGGGGTTTCTAGTTTTGTTAAGCGTGACCCTGTCCATGGCCCCTCACTTACTGCGCCTTATTCCTGACCTTTCTGTGATGGTATATCTTTTGACGTCGGATGCCCTGTATAAGTTTTTACACGTTAATACCGAGATGTTCAGGTTTTGTCTTGTTCGTTTATACCCCACCTTTTGACCTCCAACCAAATAGCCCTAACCTAACCCCCAGCCAAAGGGTCTCTTCACGAATTGACTTTTGATTCCCAACCAAAGGGCCCTTCGTATGACTTACCCTTTGACTCCCACTGTTCCTCTGTTGCCTCAGTTCCGCCTTGAGGCTGATATGGGACTTACCCCCCAAAGTCTTCCAGGGGCCAAGTCTCTCCTTGCAGCCAAAGCTTTATCACCCCCGCGAGAGCCCGAGGCTCCTTACACCATGACATGCACGACCGCCCCGCTAATCACTCCCACAGGAACTACATCGCCCCTCCCGTTCCTCGGGTCTGTGTTGCAAGAC
>NC_051409.1:12877291-12877577 GCF_015228065.2 Penaeus monodon | reverse complement strand
ATGTTAAATGAACCAAAGCTCAGTCTTCTTTATCATGAGTACTGACTTTATGCTGAATCAGAGGCATCCTCACATAAAAAAACTCAGTTCATGGCATATTTCGGTTTCTCTTCCGCGAGAAATTATTTAGATAAAAATTCCAGAATTCTTTTCCCTTTAAACCTCTTCAAGTGCGACCTTGCTCGACGACCGGAATATCATATAATATGTGGCCTGAAATTATGCGGACATTTCCACCTTCTCGATGAAAATTCTTCTTCCGCCCTCCTCAGCCCACCCCTCTTTC
>NC_051409.1:12876895-12877103 GCF_015228065.2 Penaeus monodon | reverse complement strand
TCGTGGCCATTGCCCGAGGTGGCTGCCCTCCTCCCCTGGGCGGCCTGCCCCTTGGACCTTCCATTGGCGTCGGTACATTCGGCCGCCAGACACTTTTCGCAATAGGGAGCCATTATTCCCCCTTCGAGTGGGCACGGAATCGTTCCAAAGTTTGTGTTGGATTAGGGTCACGCCCGGCAGCGCTTAGCGGAGATCCATTGAGGCGCCC
>NC_051409.1:12876743-12876833 GCF_015228065.2 Penaeus monodon | reverse complement strand
TTATTGTCTAAATTTAGATATCTGGGCGACTCTATTGTTTTGGTTTAGGTTTTTCCTTTTCTTTTTTTTCTCTTTTTGGAAATGGGGAAT
>NC_051409.1:12875786-12876316 GCF_015228065.2 Penaeus monodon | reverse complement strand
ATTCGTATTGTTTGCTGCTTGGATCCGAAATGCTCCAAACAAGCGCGCGAGAGATTAACTTCCCAAGCGAGAACACACGCGAGGATAAAGGGGGAATGGCTAGGTGCGGCGAGTGGAAAGCGCGGGCGAGTGTAATGCCAACGAGACCCGGTTTACGACGGACTGATCCTGGCTGGCTGGGGACTGATTCGCCCGGGGAAGGCCTTCGCTTTGTGTTTGAGTTTTCTAGTTTTTTTTCGAGGAGGGGGGGGGGGATTGCCTAAGGGAGGGGCGGAGAAATGTTCTTATTTCGTTCGTTCTTTATGTAGTCGATACAGTCACTTTTATTTATGTACTTTGGGTTTGTTTAGATTTCGTTGTTGCGATTGTATGTCATCGTTGGTATCATTTTTCCTATTGTTTGTGTCTGTTTTAGTGTTGTAATGGGCGCATTTGTGTATGCATGTTTGCTTGTACATGGATACGCAAGGGAGACAAGCTTTGGCATGAGCTAGACAGGGAAACACTCATGGAATGGGCTGGCGTTACGG
>NC_051409.1:12875202-12875730 GCF_015228065.2 Penaeus monodon | reverse complement strand
CCAGGTGCTGCCAGCTGCGAAACAATGCAGGCGCGCCGCTCCCAGCGTGAAGATTGGAAGGCCTCGCCGGGTTCTCACGCAGGCCCAAAATTTCCCACGGAATAGCTCTGTTGAGGGGGGGGGAGGCTCCTGGGGGATAGAAGCCAAGGGAGTGGGCGAGGGGAGGAAGGCCTGCCCCTTGATGGTTCTCTCATTCTTTTTTTCAAGGCAGCCGATGGTTTCGGAGCGCCGCTTCACAAAGTCGCGACACGGATTTTTGCTCCTTCCCGCGAGGCCGAGGGATAGAGGGAATCGCCGGGATGGCCTGCTCGCTCGCTGTCGTGGCTTTGTTGGGGCGCCGTCGGCTCCTTTTGGTTATTTCTATCCGTTCCCGTTTATTTATTTATTTTGTTTTCTGATATTGAAACTAATAATTTTCATACTTTTTTTCTCCATTCTCCTTTATTTCCTCTCAAATTCTTCTGCATCTTTCCTCCTCCCTCTCATGCATCTCCTGTCCTCTCTCACCTAGCTCTCCTTGCCTTCCGG
>NC_051409.1:12874913-12875078 GCF_015228065.2 Penaeus monodon | reverse complement strand
CTGACCGTGATAGAAAGAGCCATCCCGCCGCCGCATTCAATCCGGGGCCACCTTGAGCCGCCGGGTCAACATCAGCACTCGTATTTGCTTTGCTGCTCGCGTCTTGGCACGCTGCTATTTTTGATCTTCCTTGTGTCCATTTCCTATCGGTTTAGTCCTTTTTAT
>NC_051409.1:12874469-12874583 GCF_015228065.2 Penaeus monodon | reverse complement strand
GATGTTATTTAGCTTTATGGGTCACATAAATTTCACTCATGTTGTATCTAACCATTAATCTGTTTTCATTTATCTACATCCCTACCCATGGACATGTGTATAAAAAAAGAAGAA
>NC_051409.1:12874077-12874258 GCF_015228065.2 Penaeus monodon | reverse complement strand
AGAGAATAGGTAGATAGACAGTAATAGATGGACACAAGTTGAACACCTTACTTCCGTGTTCTGTCAGGGACATTGATACTCAAAGACGACCGTAAGAGATGTCATCTTGACGTCTGATGAGTGGCAGTAAAGTGACTAAGAACAAGAAAAAGAATTAAGAATCAATTGGAATTAGACGTCG
>NC_051409.1:12873817-12874027 GCF_015228065.2 Penaeus monodon | reverse complement strand
TAGGGGTGGATTAAATGGCCAAGGGCGAGATAAGAAAAACCGATAAGCTGTTTTTTCCATCGGGGAGACTTAATTTTCGCCACGGAAGAATCGATTCCCTGTCGTAATCGCGGCCAAGCACATAAGTCACGGCCTTCAATTTCCTCTCTCGAGACGCGCCCTATTCCTCCCAACGCCCTTCTCTATACGCGACGCCGCCTCCTCTCTAAG
>NC_051409.1:12873199-12873517 GCF_015228065.2 Penaeus monodon | reverse complement strand
TGCACATTTTTTATCTATCGACTTTTTTCACCTCGTTATTTCGACCATTTTTTGTTGTTACTTTTGTCACTTTCTCACTCCTTCTCTACCTTGCAAGCGCATCGTTTCATCCACATTTGATCTATTACCATTTATCGTATATTTCCTACCTTTCGATCTTTCTTTCTTATTATGTAAAGTAAAAAAGACTCATATTTTCGATGGAACTGCCGTTAAGAGTAATAAGGAAATGGTTCGTGAAAAGATGGATTAAACATAGAAATAGTAAACAGTGTTTCATGAAACATCGTTTTTTTAAAGGTTGAGAAAAAATACTCC
>NC_051409.1:12872704-12873145 GCF_015228065.2 Penaeus monodon | reverse complement strand
ACACCACTTTCATAAATATAGGATAAGAAAACTTCGATAAAGGTAGAAAAGAAGTAAAGACAAGAGAAAAAATATTTCAGTAAAGACAAGAAAAGAAATCATTTCGATAGAAGGTAGGAAAAGAAAAAAATCGATAAAGATAGGAAAAGAAAATAAATTTTCGATAAAGATAGGAAAAGAAAACAAGACTCCACCAGCCTCTTGAAGGAAGAGTGAAAGACATAATGGAACGAGAGAAAAATCATGTCCTCCGTTGCTTTCGCAGCCTCCTGTTGTCCGAAGGCTAAAACATTTTTTTTCGCCGTCGTTGCTCGCCATATTTGGGGCTTTGCAGGTTCTTTACAGGACGATGTAATCCTGGTATGTGGTCAGCTGGGCGACGAGGAAGGACGGGAGGTGCCGGGCGGGACGGCCGAGCTGGAATAATAAATGTTGAAGGGC
>NC_051409.1:12872195-12872596 GCF_015228065.2 Penaeus monodon | reverse complement strand
GCAAAAAGACAGCCACAAGAAATGCAGACATGTAAGCAGAACAGGAGCGACGACTTGCAGGAGGTGGTGAAGGTGGTGGGACTAAGGAGATGAAACATGATTGGCAGCATGCTGGGTGTCAGGGAGGAGGGAACGGATAGCTGAGTAATGCTTTGTCTTGTCTTTCCTTGCAACGAGATGTTTCCTTTTATTACCAGGATAGTTTAATCTACCGCATTACGACTGTTGTTCATAGATTAGCTTTTTGTTACACAAGAGTTGCTAAGATCTCTCTTGTGCTATCGAACGCTGGCCACACATTGTAGTTTCAGGGTGGCATGATATTTAGGTGTGCGAGCCCTTTATGGCCGATGCAGGCGATGGAGATGCTTCGTCTTCTTTTCGAGAGGTTCTTGCGTTTA
>NC_051409.1:12870841-12871281 GCF_015228065.2 Penaeus monodon | reverse complement strand
AGAGCGCTGTATCAACTTATAATTACTGCGGAACAATGTTTATACTTTTAACCCAAAGCAGTTTGCTCGACAAACAGTTCCACGCGGTTCTTTTGTTCTTCGCGTTCGTTCCCGTTCTCTCGAGAAGTCGGTGAACATACTTAAGATGTGGCAAGGTTCATTTCCGATCGGCCGCCGCCTTCGTTTGTTTTTGGTTCGTGAGCGTCGGCCTTGCCAGCCTGGGCCTCTCCCCATTTTTCTTCCGGCTCGCAAAGCTGGCCGCGGGGTGTTGGGTCCAGACGCCATAATTTGCCGTGATTAATGCCAACTTTACGTCGGTTTTATAGTGGTGTAATTGTTATTAACCGACTCTGCGTATCAACATAATAGCTTGCGTGTAGTCGGGATGTTAGAATAACAAACTGGGAGAGAGCGATCGTTCGCTTCGACTCCCCCCCCCC
>NC_051409.1:12869977-12870206 GCF_015228065.2 Penaeus monodon | reverse complement strand
ATTGTACGCCATCGCCTCCTTAGTTCTTCTGCACTTTAACTACGTACTTGTTGCTCCTCTAGTTCTTAGTGCGCGCCTGGTGAAGGCCTTAATATGTTGCAGCGGCAGGAGAGAATATGCTGATGTAGAATGCCTCCTGTCCCTGCCTTGTTTGTATTGCGGTGCCCTTACTCGACCGACCATGAATGTCTTGAAATGATGAATACCTCCCCCTTCCTCTGTTCTGAAT
>NC_051409.1:12869343-12869580 GCF_015228065.2 Penaeus monodon | reverse complement strand
CCATGGTACTGAAAACGTCGATATCCCAGGACTGTCAGCGTCCTATCGTTAACGTATTCTGCTCTTACCGGGACTACACGACGTGACATCCCCCCTCCCTTCCTCCCGGTCCCCGGCTCATCGGGAGGTGGCGTCGGCAAGTTGACAGGGGACTGATTTCCCTGGTAATTGGTCCCTCTGTCCTTTTCTACAGTGCCTTGAGGCGAGGGTGAAAATTTCTTATCCTTGTGCTGTGTG
>NC_051409.1:12868663-12869036 GCF_015228065.2 Penaeus monodon | reverse complement strand
TGCTCTTCGGACTTAAGCTCCTCTATTGCTTTTTTCAGTTTCCCTCTTTGAGTATTTTTCCCTTGAGCATCCCCTGTACCTGGTTTACTTCCTCCTCTTTCCTATCATCTTTTTCTTTTAACCCTCTCTCCCTCCTCTTGCGTACCTTTTCTTCCTTTTTTCCTTTTCTTTCTCCTTGAGCTTGCGTTTTTCTCTCTCCCTTTCACTATCTGTCTTACCTTGTCCCATTTTCCTCATCCCGACGCCCCTTTTCGCCCGTATAATCTGTCCCAAGTGACGTCCTTTATTCCACTCTCGCTCGGACGAACAACGGCGAGGATTGCGGTGTGAGTGATAGATGTGTGGAGGAGCTGGGAGATGAAATGGGATGGCC
>NC_051409.1:12868431-12868503 GCF_015228065.2 Penaeus monodon | reverse complement strand
GCCTGGTGGGGGCGTTGGGGGGATCAATACACTGTTATATATTAGACAAAGGTGTCTTGTAGGAGCGACAAT
>NC_051409.1:12867952-12868196 GCF_015228065.2 Penaeus monodon | reverse complement strand
CTTTTTCTCTCTCTATCGTTCTAATACCTTTTATAATTCCTTTTTCTTTCTTCAGTTTATCAAATTGGTTTTCCTTCATCCTGTCATCCCCTACTACGGCTTGCTTGACCTTCACTCACTCTCCGTTCCTGTCATCCAGCTTGTCCAGCTCATAACTTCCCGCGCTTTCCCCCTCTCTCTTCCGCCCCCTTCCTCCTGCCCCTCACCCATCCATATCTTCCTCAGTTTCCTCACAATCCCATTC
>NC_051409.1:12867588-12867807 GCF_015228065.2 Penaeus monodon | reverse complement strand
ATGGGCGCGGGGAGAGCGAGTGAGGTCGCAGTGCGTGTGATGCGGGTCCATGCGACGCCAGGGAAGAGTTGGGAATGAAGTTTGAGGTCGTGTATTGTGTGTAGAAATTGTTTCATCGACGCGGGGTATCGGCAGCAGCACTTCGGGGAAGAAGCCGCGCGAGGAGGCTTCTCTGATTTTCCCTGGCGTGTTGTCCGGTTTTCTGAAATAATATTTTAT
>NC_051409.1:12865348-12866483 GCF_015228065.2 Penaeus monodon | reverse complement strand
CTCTCATTGTGATTATTTATGTGCTTGCGTGTCGCCGTGCCGGAATGCTCATAATAACAGCCCCATCGCATCGAACGAGGATCAACTGTGGATCGGTAACCAAGTGTGAGCAGCGGAGGCGAGCGTGCAGGGTCGTGGCGGGACCTATAATCACGCCGATTAGTGATGAAGGGCTGCCGCCGGCGGTGAGGGAAAGGCTAATAGACGGCCGGAATGAGGAATTGCCCCGACGTCTGAGGGGAAAGAAGGGCGAAGGGAGGTACCTTCTCCCAGGGGATTCTGCTCCACCCGGGGTTTCCTCTGATTTGACCTCTCGTGTGACGGATTTATTCATTTTCTTTTGTCTTTCAAGTCAAATTCATATCGCAAGCTTACTATATCCGCTGGTTGCGTTTATTCAGGACTACTTGCAGTATGCCTCCGACCTTGTTTTCTTTTATGTTAAGGGATGTCTCGTTTATGCACAATTGTTGCGTAAGAACGCTTTGATTGACGTCCTCATGATCTTTCCTTATGTAACTTTCAAGGCCTCTTCTTTATGTCTATTTTCACTTCTTCCCTTCCCCATACTCCTTGAATTTCTTCATCTACGTCATCTTTTTTCCTTCTATTTTTCGCCGTTTGTCCTTTTTACCTGCTTCATCTCCTTCCTTTTCTCCTCTTCGTCTTCCCTTCACATTTACTTCCTCTAGTTTATCTGCCTCTTTTACCCCTCTCCCTTCACTCCGCCCTCCCCTCCCTTGACAAGCGGGCAATGTCAGCATCAGCCAACTCGCTGTATGATGAATGGGTCTATTTTCTCCGCTGTCAGCCACACCCTTCTCCTCACTCTACTTTTTTCTGGTCTCTGCTACAAGGCCCTCGCATCACTCGCTACACTAGACCTCCAGATCGGGACAAGGTGCTGACCCTCTTTACCCGGTGATGGAGTACATGCCGTGATTTATCGGAAGGGAGGGACATCATTCCTTTTTTTGGGGGAACTGCCTCTGCATGTTTGTTTTTTTGCTCTCTCTCTTTGTCTCAATATGTGTCTCTCGTCACTTTCTGCCTCCTTGTGCCTTTTGTCTCACTATATGTCTCTCGTTACTTTCCATCTCCCTCTCTCTCTTTGTTAGCGTTTATCTTAATATCT
>NC_051409.1:12864715-12865203 GCF_015228065.2 Penaeus monodon | reverse complement strand
GATCACAGTGCCGATGTTTTCCTTGGCCAAATGCACGCCTTATTTATATGCCCTGTCGGGGAGGGAAGACAAGGCAAATTGCCCTCGTGATTGGCGCCGCAGGCATTCTCCCTCTCCGTCTGCGAATGACGCCTGGCGCTGTGTCGGGATGTCGGCCGTGGAGTGGGCGGGGGGAGGGGGATTGAGTGGGTTGAGAATATAGATTGCCCGGTGCTTCATTAGCCAGGCACTTGCCCCGGTTTGATGCAGGTTTAGGGGTGCTGCTTGGGTCAACACCGCTAGTGCTGAGGTAAACATTTGTTCCATTGGTTAGTGCTGTTGTTGCAGGGAAATCTTGCTGCAAGCTCTTGCTTTGGTAAATAGTAATTGTAAACACTTCCCGTTTGTGGTAAACATTGTTTAGCTGATAAGCTCAAAGGGTAAAATGTACGAACATTGTGCTTCACATTTGATATAATGGCTTGACATGGAATCTGTTTTCTGCATGC
>NC_051409.1:12863967-12864256 GCF_015228065.2 Penaeus monodon | reverse complement strand
ACTTATCTCACATTGGTGTTCCTGGTGTTGCTGAACAACAAGGCGTATCCCCAGCAACCGATATTAGCCTCCCGTATCCCCATCCTCCTTCACCAGCGTTCCATGGTCTGGCATCGCGCACAGTATAGAGAGTGGGGAGGTTTTGAGCAGGGCGCGGGATGGGGGTGAAAAGAGGAGAAGGGGGGAGGGGCAGATCTGTTGGTGGTACTGTGGCAGGGGAAGGGCGGAGGGGCAGATCGGTTGGTAGGTACGATATGCGGAGGGAAAATGTTGGTAATGGCAGTGGTTG
>NC_051409.1:12863404-12863663 GCF_015228065.2 Penaeus monodon | reverse complement strand
GTAATTTCATTTTAATCCAATAAAAACGCGGAATTTGCTGTAGTAATTAAGGCGGCTTTCCCCCTTCCTCTCGCCCATACCAAGAGCACCTCCATGTTATCCCTGCTGTGCAACTGTGCAACGTTATATCAGGCCTGTTGCCAAAGCCCGCCAAAAATTACTTTATTTCGGAGGTACTGTAGAGTGCAGTCATGCCGGGAAAACTTCAGATACCCCCGGAATGACAATTTCAGCGGTGGAATAGGAATTGAACCGGCGC
>NC_051409.1:12862980-12863233 GCF_015228065.2 Penaeus monodon | reverse complement strand
GATGCAGCGACAAACATTCGATTGTTATTCTGTTGTTCTTAATTGCTACTAGTCCGGTTTGTGGCGCTTGAGTGGTATCCTCTTTCTCTCCCCGGGGGCTGTTTCGAAGTATCAGCGTATTTTGATTGACTCGAGGGTGTGGGGATGAAATTCAAGGTCAAAAGAAAGAACGGAGGAGAGGGAGTTGGAAACTGAAGACTTCTTCGCTCAATTTGTTTTGGATTCCCTAACTCTCCGCCGCCCCTCCCCTATC
>NC_051409.1:12862718-12862947 GCF_015228065.2 Penaeus monodon | reverse complement strand
CCCTTCTCCTCGATGAAATATAGTTTTCCCCCGACAGACGATACATTTCCTCCTTACTTTCGCTCGCTGTGCAACCTTTCCCTTATTCTGCTTATGTTGAGAAGAATAAAACCGCATGAGCGTCCTAATCCGTCGCCTCGTGATTGGGCTCGCTGATCGCCGCCGGCCATCAACCCGACACTTCTATCCCGTCCCTGGATCTCTCGCGGCCGTTAAACTCAGGCGCCCG
>NC_051409.1:12862121-12862265 GCF_015228065.2 Penaeus monodon | reverse complement strand
CTTATCCCGCCAGCCCAGTCCTTCCGCGTTTCTCTTATCGTGCATTTGAGTCACTGAAGTAGAAATAAAGTAAACTAGACACGTAAAAACAGAGATGTGAGTGTTAGAAAAAGAGGTTGGAAATAAAGATTGTGCGAGAGAAAA
>NC_051409.1:12861664-12861940 GCF_015228065.2 Penaeus monodon | reverse complement strand
AGGCGGGAGGGATGGGGGAGAGACAGAGAGGAGTTGAAAGGAGGGAGAGAATGGCTCGTCGATGATCTGGCGAGCCATCAAAGAGTTGTTACGGATTTACGGTGGATCTTTTGCGCTCTTTGTGGCTAATTATCGACTGAGAGGACTTGGAAGGAGGGGGAGAAGGCGGGGATGTCATTGGGATAGGATGCGTAGGAACCGATCTGGTCCTTGAAGCTCTAAGACCGTCGATTTAGCGGCTTGGCGGTGTTTCATATTTCATTCTCTTATAATTCC
>NC_051409.1:12861110-12861508 GCF_015228065.2 Penaeus monodon | reverse complement strand
TTCCCCCTTTATTATTGGTGTCCGTCTTTTATGTTACCCTTTATTATTACTATCACTCTTTTACTGTATTTGATTCTCTGTCCGGGTTTTATTGAGGCGCAAGACTTATTTCATGGCCGTCAGTTTATCGAAGTGTCATTTATTTAGCAATAGAGTTTTTATCGGCCCTGGTCGGTGCCGAAGGTCCATCTCCGCTGCGGATTATCGGATGTTTATATTTCCTGCGTTCATTGTGACGCATTGCCGATTGCCGTCTTGGAGGGTTTAGGATGGCTGGTGTTATTGAGGTTTGCTCCATTGCATTGCCGGTGGGATACTGGGATGACGATCGCGGGGCAAGGACCTAATGCATGAACGTATAGGTGAACATTTTAACGCGGATATACGTTTCTCCCGCG
>NC_051409.1:12860750-12860940 GCF_015228065.2 Penaeus monodon | reverse complement strand
TACATCTATCTACATTCGCAGCAGCCCATATGTTAAATTCAACATTCCCCAAACGGATACCAAGAAGTGAGCGCAGCAGTCAGTAAAGCTATGAATAATGAAATTTTACAGTTTCATTGAATGCTGTTAGCTATTTGATGGCAAATATCTAACACTAGAAGTGCTGCATATTGCATAGTGAAGTAGTGCT
>NC_051409.1:12860462-12860663 GCF_015228065.2 Penaeus monodon | reverse complement strand
AAGAAACAGAACGAAGCGAGAGCGAGAACGTCAGCAAGTGAGAGAATTTAAGCCGAACACAAACCTGGTTGGAATTTATAAGTTTGAGCTTCCCCTCTACACGTATTATTTTTGTACGTTAATGTGTCCTGATTGCATTTAATCGGACGAGCGCTGTGAATTTTAAGCTATTATTCAACATTACTTTACGTCAGTTTGAGG
>NC_051409.1:12859965-12860232 GCF_015228065.2 Penaeus monodon | reverse complement strand
GCTGTTTCGGTATTGTCATGCTTGAATATTAATGCACTGTATATGTTTCTTCTTACTTTAGAGTAGTGGAAATAAATAATACGGGAATGATCCCAGGCTGTGGCATGGTTAGGAGGATTGGAAACATTGGAATAAGAAATATAAATAAAGGGCGTGAAATGAGGGAAAATGAGGAAAAAGGAATCATGGGTCGTGTTATGTAAAAGAAGAATAGGGATGTATAAAAGTAGAAATTAGGGAATATATGAGAATTTGAAAGGGTTGACT
>NC_051409.1:12859630-12859911 GCF_015228065.2 Penaeus monodon | reverse complement strand
AGATGGTGCAACTCGATAGATATTTAAAGGAAAGTAAGGAAGTTATAGAATAAAGGAATTAATACTGGGTATAGGCCAATACACGTATTTTTTGGAGAAAAACTTTGATGTAGTTTAAGTCGATGAAGGGTAAAAAGAAGAAAAAACGAAGATGTTAGAATGATTAAACATCGAATTGCGAGCCTAGATGGCTTTTTAGGCCTGCGATGGATTGTTCTGACGAGGAGGCCAAGATTGCTAAGCCAAAGCCATAAGTCTTGTGGCTAGGTATTTTTAATCGA
>NC_051409.1:12858449-12859514 GCF_015228065.2 Penaeus monodon | reverse complement strand
CTTCCTTACTCTTTCTTTCTGTCACTTTTTCTCGTTATTGCTCGTATTCTTTCTCTCTGTTCCACCTTTCGCTCGCACTATATTGATTTTATGTCACAAATAGGAAAACGTTCTAGCCTGCCATTTATTCAGCAAATTTTTAAATCAGTTACGATTATCGGAGTATGTTGTATCATCGCGACCAGGTGTCACTGAAACTGACTCAGTGAACTGCCCGGGGTTTCCTGATGACTCACTGCTCATGGTACATACGCTCTGCTATTTTTATTACTTAAAACAATTGACAAAAAGTAATTTTCGTGGAGGGGAACGTCGTAGTGTGGAACAGTTTGTCATCAACCTAGATCTGTTAGCAAGACTGCGAAAATGACGAGCAGAAACTGACAATGGAAGTTTTTTGTAATTTTTGTTTTATTATTCATTTTCTTATTTGTAATGTTTAATAATGGGTATTCTTGCGGCGGTATGAAGTAGATTTGTAGATTAAAATCTATTGTGTAAATACGGTGGTTCATTTAAAAGATTAACTCATGTAGAGTTTCATTCATCATAAACACAAAATAGTATTTTTACCTTTTAGTTGTGTAACAAGACATGCTAATGAGCATGTAAGAAATTAGCAAGAGCGTGGTGGAACGAACCTTCACCAGCAATTTCTTGTACCGTGAATGTAATTTACACACATAATGAAATAAAAGTAGTGATGTAAGTCAGGAAGAACATGTGGCAAAAGCATAAACATAGACAAATGTTATAGTGTAATGTCAGCAGCAGGGAGACATAGCAACAGCATATCACAGCACTGGCACAACCTGAAAAAAGAAGTGGTATAACAATTCCATACAAGTAGGTGATAGCGCTGGCTCGGGCGTGGTAACAAGCCCTGGATGAACCGCGTCCGCCATTAAGAGCACCGAAGAGGAGAGGTTTGGGCACCTGGCTCCCGGAGGCTCTTTATGGACCTTTTATGGGAGGGGAGCAACGTGTTCACCTCGCCCCCCCCCCCCATCCCCTAGGCCTCCGTTGGCTTTACTTTTCCTCGCCTGCACCTGTGTCTCTCCGGTT
>NC_051409.1:12858232-12858414 GCF_015228065.2 Penaeus monodon | reverse complement strand
CATACCATGGCTTTCACGAAATGAAAATGTAAACATCGAGTGACTTCGTTTTTATTCTTCATCGTGTTGGTGGCCGCCCTTTATACTACGCCCGTGACGCTTATCTGAATGCAAGTCCGGACGAGATGTGCTCGTTCCGCCCACACCTCTTCCCCTTTGTACGTGCCCTCGCTTCCCCTCCA
>NC_051409.1:12857973-12858101 GCF_015228065.2 Penaeus monodon | reverse complement strand
TTCACCGTCGTAGTACAATCCCTCGTCAGACTCGCGAGGTCTACAATATTGACCCAAGCCGCCCACTTAACTCGTTATCTCTCGTCCACCTCCTCCATCCTTCCTCGTATCGTTCTTTCTTTCGTGAC
>NC_051409.1:12856431-12857836 GCF_015228065.2 Penaeus monodon | reverse complement strand
CGTATTCAGCTGGTTCACTTGTAAGTCATTTAGGGTTTATTTCTAATCATTCAAACTTTATACTTTCTTCAGTTATTCGTGTCGTTCATATAAGTTTCGCTGTATTCAGTCATGCGTGAACAAAACTCCGGTGTAACTTGAAAACTATTATCTGCTTGAGCTTCTCCGACCCCGCTTCCAATTTATCCTCCCTATTCTGCCAAACACCCACTGTTCCCCATATCTTCCCTCCCATCCTCTCCCACCCCTACGCCTCCTGCCTCCGTGTAGATCCTCCTTCTGATGGCGGTGGTAAGGCACGACAGCGCCTGTTGCTCGCCCGGGTTGAGCGTAGGGTGGGCGGAGGGGACGGGGGTGGGCGGGGGTGCATGAGCAATTTAGGATTTATTTTCTCATCTTTCCCTCCTCCTTTCTGGTTATTGTTGCAACGTTGCTTGTTCTCATTCTTTGTGAAAGTCAGCTGTGGGTTGCGTCTGATTGGCTCCTGTATCTGGTTTCACTTTTCAACAGTTTTTGATATCCGTGTCCCGGAGGTGTTGTATTTCCGTATGGAGACGATCAGTTGTAATCATATTTTTGTTTTTCTTTACATGCATGCTAGCGGAGGGAGCGTCCATGCGCGGTAAGACTTGGGAGCTCTACGATAGGCGATAATCGTACACGTACGGAGGTGAACATTGAGTGCCATCTCTTATCTTTGCAGTGCCATATCTTACCCATCTCATGGCAACCCTTCCACCGGAGTGCCATCGTCGCTCCCATAATTGCTTTCTCCTCGTTTCTGGCACCGAACTCATTTCTTGGTATCCTCAAACACTATCGACGTGACCCGCCTCTCCGCGCTCCCTCGCTCTTCAGCCAGTCCTTTTCCCATTTCCTGCCTTCTCCTGTCTGCGTTCCCTCCTCCGCCTCCCTCTCTTCCTCCCCCCGACTCCCACCACCTTCCAATCACCCGCCAGCTGTTTGGATTTAGATCCGCGAGATTTGATTTTGCGCGTCCCGCAAGAGGGAACGGCGGCCGGGTAATAGGGCCTGGTAGTGGGAGATAATGACATTTCTTAATCGAATAGGTTCAGAACCGCCGCGGGGCGCCGTGCGGGACGGAGCTTGCGACTCGCGCTGACTGCTGACAGGCCATTGTGGGCACGAACAAGTGCATACGTGTATAGTTGTTTACATGTGTATGTATATTTTGTGGGTATGTTTAGTAAAGATGTGTACATACCAATGCTTTACTCATCCTCTATTTCGCCCTAACATTGATTTCCCTCCTTCTCAACCGATATCTCCCCCCCCCTACACACCACTTTTAATGCCGTGGAACGGAGGAGAAGAGTGATAAGTGGAACGCCCGCGTCGTCCGGTTGAGGGCGTGATGGGGGTACTACTCAGTTTTTTTCTTTAT
>NC_051409.1:12856210-12856396 GCF_015228065.2 Penaeus monodon | reverse complement strand
TGTGAGTGGGTATGCGTGTAGTTGGATCTGGTGCGCGGCCGAATGCTGAAGTAGACACCATTTGAAAATAAGGAGACGGACGCATTAAACATAGATTGGAATGTAAATGGGCTGCATATGGATAGTTGCCTTTGCTCACAACAAAGCTTATAGATTAGTTATCTCAAAATGAAAGGAGTGGAAGTT
>NC_051409.1:12855868-12855972 GCF_015228065.2 Penaeus monodon | reverse complement strand
TTTATCTGATTCACTGCGAGTCGAGTATATGGCAGTTGAAAACAGCGCTTCGCATTTCTGCAGGATAATATATTTATGTTAAAAAATGTAAAAAAGTTGTAACG
>NC_051409.1:12855519-12855830 GCF_015228065.2 Penaeus monodon | reverse complement strand
TTCAATGAGGAGTATATTGAAAAACAGTATATCCATTTAGCTTGAAAAAAATTGAAATCATTAAGTTAATTGCATCCCTTTAATGGGAACCGTTATTGTTGAGTGTTGGTGAGCAGTTAGCGTAACTTTTAAAAGGTTCAAAGTAACTTTATGAAGTTAGTTTTCTAAACTTATCAAGGCATCTCCAACAGCGAGCAACGTCAAGAGTGCTTCTTTGGACTAAGTTTCTTTTTCTATTGTGTTATCAATTAATGATGTAAAATTTTGCTTTTAGAAATGTTCCTTGTATACCTGACTTGAGTTATATAAAC
>NC_051409.1:12854822-12855474 GCF_015228065.2 Penaeus monodon | reverse complement strand
CTAAGGACGAAAGCAATGTGCCGGGTCTCCGGATTGGATCTCTTTAACAGCGAAAATGAATAGATAAAACCTCCCCCTTCGATCCTTCACCGTTGGGCTTCCACTCCCGAAGCTGCGGTACTGGTGTTAAATGAACCGTGGCAAGATTGTGAATGCCCTTTTTTTCTCTCCTTTCCCCGAAAATCTCTCGAGTTCTCCGGGTGAAAAACTTAGGAATTCGGTGAGTATTTTCGTCTGGTTGATTTGATTCGCCAAGTATTTTCCATACGAGACTTTTATTTTTATTTTGGCGCATTTTTTCCGTATGAGTGAATGTGTAGATCAATTTTCCTGACTGAATAAGCGCAAATGGTCTTTTGATGCTATTGGTCGCACTCGGGGAAATCAATAGTGAAATGTGGCTCCGTACCCCCGTAGACTCGCGCACCGTGTCCTAACCTCGGTCGCGCCTCTGTAATTGCGACCGGGTTACACGCCGAGATACAGACGCCCCTTCGGCTTACCCCATTGATCGCTTGTTGTCGGGACTCGAGTCGTAAGAGCCATTACCCTGCCCTGTGTAACGAGGGACTCCCGCCACTCTGCCGGATTATTCCTGGCTGCTCGTTAGAGGCCGAGGAGTTGATGTGCGGGTCATTATCCTTGACCTCTG
>NC_051409.1:12854077-12854357 GCF_015228065.2 Penaeus monodon | reverse complement strand
CTGTTTATACTGACAGGAAGCGAATACATTATCCTTGCTATTCATAGGTTAATAGAATATGCAACTTACTCCTGACCTTTAGAAATGCGTTTCCACACTACAGACGAGCCGTGTATAATTCATCAATGCAAGCTTTGTCGTCTCAGGATTTTGATATCGATGCGTCAGAACCGGTTAATGTCACCAATCGAGACCATTAGTTCATTATTTGGAATCCGAGCCGGTATTCCTGAAATTTGTTTCATTCACAAGAGAAAACAGAGAGAAATATGACAGACAA
>NC_051409.1:12852487-12853108 GCF_015228065.2 Penaeus monodon | reverse complement strand
GTCTGATTAATTCTGTTTGGAGTGCGGATTTAGCAAGCGTTAATTGGAATTGTTGCTTAATCTGCGGGAGGGCTTTGAATATTATTAGAGTAGTTGACATCTATCACCCTTAAATATTTTACTTAAATTGGTAAAGGGATTCATACTTCTCTCCGCTGTTCTGCCCTTTGGTTTCTTTTGTGATTTTCTCCACATGTATCACATTATGTTGTCATATTTTTACATTTCCTCTTCCTGTCCATTGCGCTTATGCACGCTGTATACGAACTGGAGAGCTCCTTGGCCGGCGCGCCCTTGTGTAACAGCGAGATCGGCGTTTGAGCTTTTGCATTCACGCCAGAGTCGGGGTCGGCGAAGCGGGAGAGCGCGAGTCCGTGTGAGAGAGTCACCGGGCGCTTCATAAAGCCTCGTCGGGACACTTATGATCGCCTGGCTTTCTTAACTTCTGAGGATAAGAGACCGGGAGGGAAGTCCCCGCCCGTCTTCTGTGCAACAGAGCGCCGGCATCGTCTGTTTTTCTTTTCTTTTTTCTTCTTCTTTTTTAATTTTTGTCTCCTTTCTTTTGTTTCTTTGACGTCTTCTTCATAATGCTAGGTTCGTTCCTTGTCGTCGTGGGAGATT
>NC_051409.1:12850160-12852460 GCF_015228065.2 Penaeus monodon | reverse complement strand
AACAGTTAACAACTCTATTTCACACTTAGAGTTAGGATAATCATCTCGCCACTCCATAACGCTTGGCAGTTTCCAGGTGAAAATGGCATTTCAGCGAGTATTAAAAATATTTTCCCATTCCTGGGTAGCGCTCAAGGGCCGGGAGTGGTCGTGACCCATATACGTAAAACTAATAGGATGATAATAGCCTCATTATGCAGTACTGTCAGGAGCAGCGTCCGTGAATCCCAACGTGAAGGTCAAAACGAGTTCATGTCTGCAGCTTTACCGTTAAGAGTGTTTTTGTCTTTGATAATGTTTGTTTTGAATCTGTTGGTGGTGAAAATGTAGGTAAGGGCTGTGCATATTTGTGCTTGAATGACATATTGTATGGGAACTCAATCAAGTTCTTTTAGCATCGTGGTGTTTAGAGCAATATCATGTTTCGTAAAATGGAATATCGCATATTGGTTAACTGCTGATTGGCTTTGTGAACAAAAACATGATGGTGTTATTCAAAGCTCTGCCGCTGATTAATTTTCATCAGTAACATATGATTATTGATTGCAATGATTATGTAGATTGTAAGCGTTTATTTGGAGCCGCGGATAATTGTTGCCGCTTTTTGAGGAGAGTAAATGTGGCAAAGTTTTGAATGTTTTATGGACGCTTCCTTCCAAAATAATTGTAAATTGGACATTTCATTGTTCGTTGTTTATTTATTCGTAAATTTTCATCGGAGATGGAGATGTGATGGGGTCGCAATTATGGTTGGGCACAGTGTAGGAATAATCCATTTCGTTTCGCCTGAACCCAGTGTTGAGGTGGACGATTTTGTTTCGCCTGAATGCAGCGTAGAAATAGACGGCTTTGTTCCACCTGAATACGGCGTAGCAATACTATTTGGTTTCAGTTAAACACAGAGTAGGAATAGACCTCTTTGTTTCATTTGAATACAGTGTCGGTCCAAACTATTTTGATTTATCTAAATACAGTGTAATGATGAATACTTTGTTTCATTGGAACGCTGTGTCGGAAATGACCATTTTGCTTCATTTCAAAGTAGTGACGGCCTCTATCACTTTGTTTCACCTGACACAGTAGCAATAAACCGTTTAGCATCATTTGACCCTTCTCTTACACCTTAACCCAGTGTATAGGTAGACGATACTGTTTCACCTAAATATAGTGTAAAAATAGACCAATTAGTCGTACCAGAACAGTGTATATAGAGATAATGGTGTTTCACCTGAGCGCAATGTAGGATAAGTTATTTTGTTTCACATTGATGATGTAGGAACAGACAGTTTTGTTCACGTTACACAACACAATGGTGAATAAGGAGCTCTGGGACGGCTTTTGTGGCTGATGACGTAATGACTTCTAATGCGAGCTCCTTCTGGGTCATCCATACCTTGTCACGGAACCTATTTGGCTTTAGGTCGCTTAAACCAAGTTTGTGTTTATGAAAGAAATATACTTGATCTATAATAAATATATATTTTTCCCAAGGAAGTTCTTTGGTCTCTAATTTGAGTAATAATGCTAGCGAATTGTAATGATAGTATTTTGCGTGCTTAGGACATATTGCTTAATCACTGATATCAAAATGAAATGCCATCTAGCGTTTGTTGTGTCACGCTTTTGAATTTTGCAAGTTAACTTTATTGCAGTTCATAGAACCATTATTTCCTTTTTCTATTTATGTTTGGGAGCGGGGTTTGTGGGGGGAGAGGGTTGCAGCTGATATTTCCGTGAAGCACGGTGATGTAAACCCAATCTGCTTTGTTTTCCAGAACGTGCTGCGAGAGCTGGAGGGCAAGAAGCCACAGCTGGACGAGTTAGTGGCCTCAGCTGACAGCCTTAAGGATGACGCCTCCCGCACGCAGCTGCACCAGAAGGGTGAGTAGAGGGCGACACGTGTTTTACAGGTGTTTGGTTCCCCGACACGTGTGGGGAGCGGAGTTGGTTCCCTGCACGCGGGTGAGGTCTCGGGGCTTGTTTTATTCATTTATACGTTTTCTATTGGATTATTTGGTTAGGTATTATTCAGTTATCTATTTTGGCACTTTGGCGCTGTTGTTTACTCATTCTGTTTTGTTTATTTGATCGTTGGAATTGTGTGAGGCCTTTTGAAAGATTTCGCGTTTTATTTTCTCGGCAGTTTGTCTGTACAAGTTCCTATTTCTCTGTATTTCAATTCATAGATATTTATTTTCTCTCGGTGTCCGTCGTAGCAATGTGGGCTCTTATGTGTGTCCATAATGTATATATAATATAATGTATATTGATAGTAATATGTGTATACGAATACATATTTC
>NC_051409.1:12849118-12849929 GCF_015228065.2 Penaeus monodon | reverse complement strand
GGCACATGTGCACATATACATTGAAGTTGATAAATACAAAATCTATATTGTGTAAATAGGCTATATATTCCTTGCCGTTTTATTCAGTCTGCGGAATCTAGTTACGTTATACTTGTTTAAGTTAGTTTAAGTTTGCTGTATTTAAACTATGCCGCGCAAAGTTAGGCAATATCAGCGGGGTAATGCCGGTAATGCTATACTCCGTGCTTTTGGTGGTCGCTAATTTTATTTGATTTTGATTTGTTAGATAACGCAAATAAAAGTCATGCTGGTGGATTAGATTTATATGATTTCGGTTTGTTGCTTCCTTTATTCGGTTTGAAAATAAGTGAAAGATGGTTTCCGTTTGATTAATTTGAATCTTTAAAGTTGAGCATCCCCCTGGACTTTAGAACAGCCAGATCGATGATCTTGTGGATGTTTTCTTCTGAGGCCGTGTTATCCTGTGATACCAATGCGCTCTTTCGGGATAGAATGGGATTTCGTGATGGTAGCCAAACATAGCTTTATTGTATTTATTGACACTTCCCAAGTCAATCTCTCTCTTTTCTTTATCGAGAAATTCAATCTCTTTATACTTCACCCATAGGCATATAGGCGTTTGCTCCATCGTTATGGCCACTCTCCTTCTTCATTTATTTACTTGGCCATTTTTTTTTAGACAGGTTAATGTTGTCTTAGATTATTAACTGATGCAGTTCGTTACGAATTACACGCTAACAAAATAAAAAGACTCCTCTTGGCATGCCAATGGATTAGTTTGCAATAGATTTTGTCTGGTATTGCAGGATGTGTAAGATAAATTTGAGAG
>NC_051409.1:12847987-12849093 GCF_015228065.2 Penaeus monodon | reverse complement strand
GTGAAGAACGAGGAAAGATATGAAGTTTCAGTGTATATGGAGAAAAGAGGGAGAAAGGTGTAAGATGAGGGAATGATTTGGGAAGAAAGGTCGATTGTTATAATTGAACATCAAAATAACTTGGAAAATACAAGAAGGAGAACGGGTGACAAAGTCGGATCGACGTGATTAGATACAAGTAAATTTGAAAGGCAGAGTCGTAGAAGGCGCAGTGTGTATACGTCCAAGGGAAGGCTTCTGAAAAAGAGAGTTAGGCGGCGGGCAGCCCCTCTTTACACGCACACACGTCTAGAGGGGATGATGGGAATTGCGGCTGCAGACGTGGGGCGGTAAGTCCCGGGGGGTTCACAAGCGCCCGAGGATGAGGGAAGTTTGGGCATTAAGCCGCGGCGGGGCGGGATATGGGGGTAGGACCCGGCATACCGTCTGTCAGGGCCGTGTCTCCGGCTGTATGTTACTTATCTCCTGCTTGTATGGAATACCTGATAACAGCGGTGTAGGGTTTTGACATATATGTGAGTGTATGCACGAGGGGGATAGATACAGAAGGAAGTGGAATTGGGAAAAGGGAAGGAGAACGGTTAGAGAAAGTGGACGAGAAAGGGACATATCAATAGATACCATTAGTACGAGCCGGGAGACATCTTAATGTTTGTGATAGCAAACCATGGTGAGACTTTATATGATTCCACCTCTTGTTTTACCCCTTTATCATTTGTTCACCCATTTACCCTTGCCCTCTCTCCCTCCTCTATTCCCCCTACCTCTCTGTTCCCACTCCCTGTCTCCTTCGCACGGCGGTACTACAGCGATCTCGTCCAGTCTCGCTCATAAAAGTGGACGTCGACGACAACGGTTCCATTAGCACGTGGCAGTTAGATTGCATATTTATCGCAGCTTTGTGGTCTCCAGAGTGCGTTATTACACTTGCGCGATAATTAGCTTATTCGTTTATGGCCAAGAAGTTGTAGCCAATGGAGTATCGACCACAGCGGGCGAGGCGGTTCAGGTGCACGAGGGAGGAGGGCCCCCGAGGAGCCTGGCTTTCCGGTGCCTCGCTTTATTTTACTCCGCTTTTAAAGTGTTTGTTTATTTAATAATTTTGT
>NC_051409.1:12847019-12847829 GCF_015228065.2 Penaeus monodon | reverse complement strand
TTCTGCCTTTTTCTCCGATCCTTAGGAAAATGAGGGTAACTTATTAGTGTGTATTTCTGTGGACTTAATCCCGTGTTCGTGCCTAGGTTTTTGGCTGTGCAGATTAGAGCATACGCATTCCTTTCGAAAACTTTTTTCCCTTCTTTTTTTACGTTCTTGTAGTTTTTTCTCGTAATTAAGAGCTACCCACGCATGATTTATAATGAAGAGGATAACGAGAGGTCGAATCATGCAACCTCATGATTGCAGGTAGAGTGCATGACGTCACACCTGAGCGAGAAGTTTGCCGATGTTTTGGTTGACTGGGCGTGTGCACGTGGCTCTCGGGTCACTAAGGAAATTAAAAAGAATATTCTACTCTGGTGGGGAAGGGGGGGGTGAGTCTTTCGAAAACCTTGGTGGGAAATGGGCCGTGGGTGAGAGGTTTGACGTAGAAGCATGGAGGGATGGGCGGGAATGAGAATGAGTGGATGAATGAGTGGTGGATGAGTGGGACGGAGAAGGTTGTCGTAGCTGGATGGCAAGATGGACGGAAGGTTGACGTAGGACGTGAGATAGATGGAGGGATGATGGAAAGGGAAGGAGGTAGTGGTAGATGGATGGAGGGACGGTTGGGGGGAAACAGGTAGTTCTAGATGGTTGGATAGATGGTATATGCATAATTGACAGTGGCGCTATTCTTTGTGAGAAGAGACATATGGCAATTATAATGATGAAAGGAGAATAAAGAGATGCAATTTTGTTTTAGCGGTACTGTCCTAACATCTTTATTTCTTATTTGGATCATCGGTCAGATTTCCCTAACTTCAT
>NC_051409.1:12846649-12846877 GCF_015228065.2 Penaeus monodon | reverse complement strand
TCCCTATTTCCATTTCTCTCTTCCTCTCTTTTGTTTCTGTACCCAATTCTACTTTTTCCTATTTTTCTGCTTACTTTAAATCACAAAGAAAGGAAAGGAAAATGGGAAAAAAGATACGGGGGCAACATCTATAAATATCGAGATTCAATATTGAAATATCACACACTTCTCGAGGCTCATCTGCCCGCTGTTGCCTCGCCGGAAGGCTGAGAGGGAAGAGGGCGCGAG
>NC_051409.1:12845963-12846287 GCF_015228065.2 Penaeus monodon | reverse complement strand
CCGTATTGACCAAAGAAAAAAAAAAAGTGTCCTTCAGGAGAGATATATGAATGATGAGACTGATTGGAAATAAAGGGAACGAAGCGCTTCCAGAAAAGAAAAGGGAGTAATGAAGAGAGAAAGGGGAGAGGATACACGTCGGAAGGAGAGGAAATGAAATCGGTGGGGAGAATATACGGATTGAGCTTTATTGATTTGAGACGGTACATGGAGACGTCGATGCACATGGGTCTTAGGTTGTAGTAAGGGAGAAAGCAAACACTCTTATCCATAAACACACTACATCTAAGCCCGCGAACACGGACACGCACCCTTGTTACTAGA
>NC_051409.1:12845283-12845560 GCF_015228065.2 Penaeus monodon | reverse complement strand
TATCACAGGGCAATAATGTATGAAATGGGATGAAAGTACAAGGCAGCTTTCTGCAAGGATTAAAATAATTTTTTCGTGTAGTCTTGCCAGCCTAGCGGGAGAACTGAGAAACCCTGCAGCTTTGGAAATTCGCAAGAAACGAATCGGAAAGATTTCAGGAGTTGGAAACCCTGAAGTCTGCTTCTGCTCGAAAAAGAAGCGAATGCACAAAAAATAGTCTTTCTATAGAGGTAAATATGTGCATTATTTCTTCGGGGAATTACGGGAAGGGAGGGGC
>NC_051409.1:12843798-12845102 GCF_015228065.2 Penaeus monodon | reverse complement strand
TCCGCATTAAGAAATAATGACGCCGTAACACCGCTTCCACTACAAACTAGTCTATCTTCATCATTATCGTTGCTGTTTTTGTCATCGCCAATACCATTGCCAGTTTTCTTCTTACATAAACATTATTGCCAGTGATATTATTTACAAAAACACCCCTCATCCATCTTGAGTAAAAGAGAACTTTTATAGGGGAAATAAAAAATGGTAGATTTTCCATTGTATTAGACTAGAGGTGTAAATGGCCAAAGATAATTCCTTATTAAAATAGGTGTAGATGATGATGGAACTATTGTAGAGTAAAGGAGGAATGAAAGAGGGGAATGATGCAGCGGAAGGACAAAGGGTCAAGTTATAGGTCAGGCATGCCACGAGCTTGAAGGTGGGAGCGTGTGAGTGACCGCAAGTGTCCGCTGTCGCGCGCCTCTGTGTGTATGTGTGTGAGGACATCCTCGTTAATGACGAGAGGGCGTCGCTGGTGTTGCCATGGTGACGGTGTCTAGCACGCACGTGTTGAATCCGTGGATGAAGGGAGATGATCACTTCCGCCGAGTTGGGAAATGTGAATATTAAGGGATGTTGTTAGGCAGGCCAGCTGGGATGGAGCGGTCCCGGCGCAGCCTGCGGTTGTCACCAGTCGGCGCTCTTCTTTGATGGCCGAGTGATGTTAACTCAGGTATTAATGGCTTGATGTAACAATGGTTTTCATTATGGTGAAAGCAACGGTGACAATGTAAATTAGAAATTAAAGTGAGAACAAACATTACGTGATATATTCTAATGAAAGTTAATGTTAGGAATCATTTTGAAGTTTACTTGCATTGTACTCAACCAATATCCAGAGTAGGATTCGGATGATGAGAAGTAGAGGGAGAGAGAAAAAAGGGTAAAGAAAAGAACACGAAAAGGGAGAAGAGAGAGAACGAAGGGAAACAGACCACTACCACGCCCGTGCTTTGTCTCGCTGCGTAGGCGTTGCAACAGATGGAAGTTATCCGACGATCTACTATCCTCGCTCGTCCTCCCCGCGCCGATGCCCTCTCCTCCCCTAACGGCCTTTTTATGTCGGAAAGCATAGAAGATAATGAATTTCAAGTCATGAAGTGTTGAGGAATTATCCCCATCGGTAGGCGCGTAGGTGTCAAATTGCGCCGTGTGATATATTAGAAAAGAATGTAGTGTCCGGGAAGAGCGTTAGAGATGGGGTTAAGAGCGCCAGCAGATCATCACGCAGGGTTGTGAAGGGACGTGACTCTAGGCATCCAGTTGGCCCGGACAGAAGATTAAACCTCTCCTCTCATAACCGT
>NC_051409.1:12843383-12843476 GCF_015228065.2 Penaeus monodon | reverse complement strand
TAAGAGATGCTAATGATGCCAGGGTGTCTCGGGAGTGTATGGCTGGAAGGGGGAAGAAGGAAACTTCTGGAATGCTAAATGGAGAAAATGAGT
>NC_051409.1:12841944-12843336 GCF_015228065.2 Penaeus monodon | reverse complement strand
ATGCTGAAGATTTAAATTAGGATTATCAGTAATGGGAATAATAGATTGTATCATGAGTATGGGTTAGTGTAGGTGGTTATTTTTGTGGGAATCAGAAAAAAGTATAGATGTTATTAATACTAATGAGAACCCTCATAAGATGTGTCGGCGCTCCGTTCTAATCACGAATAATGTATATTTAACGAGGCATAGATTGAGCGGCGGGCGAGCGTTACAGCATGTGAATTGAGCCATGTAACAGCTATTCAAGTGTGGAAAGCGACACATACACAAATGGTTATCATTTTACGAACATTACAGGATAGGACCTTGCGAGTCAGAGGGATAAAAAGATAGAACTGAGAAGGACGGTAAGGTGGAAGTAAAAGGGAAAGAAAGTTAAGAGTGAGCGGGATGGAACGATATAACTGAGAGGGAATGGAAACATGGCACTGATAGGGATGGGAAAATAGAACTGAGGAAGGGGGGCGGAAAGATGAAACTAAAAGGGATAGAAAGTTAGGACTTAGTGGGATAGAACTATATAAATGAGAGGGAATGGAAACATAGAACTAATAGAGATGGGAGGAATAGGACTGAGAGGAAGTGGAGGGATATAAGGAAAGGGACGGAGGGTGTAGAAAGGCGGGACTGTGGGGGATATAAGAATAAAACTAAGGGTTCGAAAAGACAGGACTGAGAAGGAAGGCAGGATGGAGCCGAGGGCAAGACGCAGGGCCGGACGCAGACTGTCAGCATTCCGCCAGCCTCCTGCCACCCGCTAGATCAATGAGACGGTGGGAGATCGTTGCATCTCCTTCTCCTTCTCGATCATCGGGGGTCATCCTGCCTCCCCCGCGGAGTATACCTTCCGCCGAGCCCTTTCTCATCTCTCCCCACTCGCGTCCTGTCGTGCCAGTTATCTTTATTCTTTTCCCTCCTTTTAGGCCCTTACTGGATTTCTCTGTCTCGTTATTCAGTATTTTTTTATGACTTTCTTTTAGTTGTCTTCCTTCCAACTTGTTAGCTTTTATTATCCGTTACTTTATCGAGTTGCCATTCCCGTCTTCCTCGGTTCGCGCTGGCCCTCCGCTCTCGTTCGTCATGTTAATACCCTGCAGAGTTTCCCAACACCTGTTATTCCTCGCTTCTGTTTTACCTTCACTTCATTCACCCTGTTTCGCTTCTTTTGTGCGTGACTCATTAGCTTTTTTTTCCTTGCTTCTTCTTTGTCTCGTTCATACTCCAAGGCACGTATCTCGTTCCTTGTCTCCGTCTGTGTTAGTAATTTTCGTCATGTTTTATAACTCCTCCTTTCTACAGGCGGAGGAGCCGCTGCTTACGCCTGATGCTTCAATTTGTGGAGCCGTATCAGGCCTCGCTGCTAGATATCCATTCTAGAAATTGCAGGAT
>NC_051409.1:12841420-12841586 GCF_015228065.2 Penaeus monodon | reverse complement strand
TTAACACTTTCCCCTCGTCAGTGTATGTTGCTCATCATATTTATTTCCCTCTAAAGCCCCCAGATGGACGTCGTTAAAGCACGTGGGTGAAATATAGCACCCTAAATGCGATCAATTAAGACCCTTCATGATGCTACAGAGGTTTCAGACAGTGTTGTGTTTGTGT
>NC_051409.1:12839535-12839712 GCF_015228065.2 Penaeus monodon | reverse complement strand
CTACCTATTTCTAGCTTAGATGTTGTGGAAGAAGGTGATGCACGAAAATCTGCGGTTGAGTGAGGGGCTGAAAACCGAAGGCACGGGCTGTTTCGAGACCCTTATGGGAATTTACATGGAAACTACATTTGCGTTTCCGTGTTTGTGTATGTATGCGATGTGGGTGTGGGTGCATGT
>NC_051409.1:12838914-12839379 GCF_015228065.2 Penaeus monodon | reverse complement strand
GTGAATAAAAAGATTTAGGATGTGAGAATCATTGCTTGTTTAATGAAATGGGTGCGTATTTTTATGCATTTTGCGTGGATGTATGATTTTATAATATAGCATTTGTATCAACAGACGAAATATCCTTTTTTCTCCACATATTTAAACGTAATTAGTCTTATTATAGGTAAATAGATAATCAAACGAGCTTTTCGTAATGACCTGGCTGGACGAGGGTAAGAGGACCCGAGAGAAACGGACACGGGATGAAGTCGTAAATATTGAAAGGCCGGACTTTTAACCTGATTTGATCTGGATCCCGGGTCTTTGACGTCGCGCGGGGGAAGGGGGTTAGGGTGGGGAAGGGGGGGTTCAGAGGACTTGATAGGAAATGAGGAAGTAACTTTTTTAAGTAACTGGAAATGAAAGTAACTTTTGATGGATGCTGGACTAGATGGAGGAGGGGGAAGGGGAGGTAGGGGGTAG
>NC_051409.1:12838144-12838348 GCF_015228065.2 Penaeus monodon | reverse complement strand
GCTTGTTTCTTTCCTGAGAGCTAGTTCATTAATTAGTAATGTCGGGGCCCAGGTGCGAGAACATATCTATCGGAACTCCTGTCAAGCGTACCGAAAAGTTTTAATCATACGTTGAAATGAAGGATGTAGGCCTAGGCAATTAATATTGCCATGAAAAAATGGCCTGCCTTTTTCTCTCTTTGATTTCACTGCATATTGGAAAAG
>NC_051409.1:12837777-12838111 GCF_015228065.2 Penaeus monodon | reverse complement strand
AAAGCCATGCTCCTGACTTAATTAGAAAACGAACAGTAAAATTAGATTCATGTGACCAATTTCGATTAAAGGTGTTATGTTTCTTTTCTTTTTTTTTACGAATTTAGAGCCTAGACTGTTAATTAGGTTCTGTTTGTATAGTGAGGAATAAACAATTATATTCAGCAACTTCTGTTATGGTTAAAAAACATTTAAACAAAGAGTGAGAATGAAACGGAGATATGGATAGATAAAGAAGACTTAGGAAAGGTAGGGTTAAAATTCACAGCAGGAGAGAGAGAGGGAAGAACGGAACGAAATTGAATTTTGCACATGATGAGAGAGAGAGGGAGAG
>NC_051409.1:12837194-12837409 GCF_015228065.2 Penaeus monodon | reverse complement strand
CCGAAGACACATATACAGATTTAAGCGCAGTGCAACAGTTGCCCCGTTCTGCCTTGTCTTCCTTCTCTTCTTCCCATCTCTTTATTCTCCTCTTGCCTCTCCTTCTCTCCCCTGGGGAGGGATGGGCATAGGATGGTGTGATAATTTACATCAGACATAGTTTCCTGCGGTTCCCGGCGGTGTCCAAGAACTTGCGCGGAGACGCTACCATTTCG
>NC_051409.1:12836398-12836718 GCF_015228065.2 Penaeus monodon | reverse complement strand
GAGCGCCAATCAACGTATATGAATGCCTCCGGCACTCGTGACTGGCTATTGCATTCCGGGTCAAAATTGGTGAGCGATAGCGGATATGTTATTTATTGTTTAGTGTGTGCGATATGTGACGGTTGGTGACAAGGGCGCGACGAGGGACTTCCGGGCCGTCCGCGTCTTTTTCAGGGTGTTTTTGAGGTCATCGTTTGGCTGCCGGTTTGAAGTCCTGGCGTTTGGGCCGCGGCGTCTGGTTGCTCCAGGTGGCTCGACGGCGCGACCCTCGGTTGTTGGGGTGACGATCATGCCGTTGTGAGGGAGAGACGGAGGAAGAA
>NC_051409.1:12835781-12836159 GCF_015228065.2 Penaeus monodon | reverse complement strand
TTTCATCCTTTCCATCTTGCTCCCCTGTCACTTCGTTGCCTTCCTTTTTCTTGTGTTAACCTGTATGTGTTCATTTTTAGCCTCGAAAAATGTATTTCCTTCTTGTCTTCACAGTCCACCACTCGCCCCTTTCTGATATATTTTTTTTCTTTCTCTTTTTGCGTCCTTATTTTTAGGTCCTCGTGTCCATCGCCGGCTCTCTTTGCGCTCCTTTTCGTTTTGATTTAATCCTCTTTCATTCTCTGAACACCCTGCTTGAGGTTTATATTCTTGTTTCGTTTTTACCGCTATCTGCTTCGTTTCTAGATTCTTCCCTCTTTTTTGTCTTGAGTTGTCTTGCAGTCTTGGTGTGTGGTTCAGCTTAGCCGAAAAAAATGT
>NC_051409.1:12834944-12835378 GCF_015228065.2 Penaeus monodon | reverse complement strand
CATTGCCGTTAAGTCACTCATGTTTTATATACGAGAGCAGCACATGTTCTTTCCCATGCTGAGATTTGGAAACACAACCTCTGCTCGGATTTGCTACGTATCTGTGCCTGAAAGTCTGTGCATGGAAGTCTGTGCATGGAAGTCTGCGCGGGTGCTTGGAGGAAGGACCTGCCGGGGGCAACTATCGTGCATGTGTGTTGTGTTTGCATATATCGCGCGGTTGTTTACATTACCCGCATTGGAATATCGGATTCGGATATATTCTTTTCGCGATATGGAAAGAGTGGTGTTGATTAGCTGGGACAACTGTCTTTTGTGTGCTAATTCATTGTTTCAAGAAACTTGTGCTGGCCGGGTTTCCGTGGTGAGGCTGCATCAGCGGTAAGAGAATTCGAGAGGATTTCTTTCTCTCCATTTCTTTTTTTGTGTTACTG
>NC_051409.1:12834742-12834852 GCF_015228065.2 Penaeus monodon | reverse complement strand
TCAACTCCTGTTTCGGTGATAGCCTTGGGAGCATGTGCATAATTCCGGTCATAGTGACTTTTATGGGCCGCGATAGATTGTTTGCCTCAGGGCGAGGCGAAGAGAAGAGA
>NC_051409.1:12834336-12834618 GCF_015228065.2 Penaeus monodon | reverse complement strand
TTTCTGTCGGTGCGTGCCACACGAGTCTTCATCAGCTGAGCAAAAGACTTCGGGAGGGAAAGGGGGAGGAAGATCTGGTGCAAGAAATTAGGAAATATCCCGAGATGTCTCTTTTTCTCTTTTTCTTTCATATATATTTTGTGTGCGTGGTTTGCTAAATAACTTTGGAGATTATTTACGTATATTTTATGTCTTCTTTCGTCAATGACCTAATTGTTGATACAGCACTCGGAAGTATTTCTTACTCCGGTTATGACTTTTATTCCCATCTCCGTCCGATAC
>NC_051409.1:12834090-12834253 GCF_015228065.2 Penaeus monodon | reverse complement strand
CCTCAGCCACGCCTTTCGTCGCCCCCTCTGTCTCACCCTCGCGGACCCTTTCATATATCATTTGCATTTCCTTGTCTCCCCTCTCATCTTGCACACTCCCTTTCCCTCCTCGTGCACACGCCTGTCACTCGACCTTCCTTACCTGCTTTCTTTCAAATACCCT
>NC_051409.1:12831593-12832354 GCF_015228065.2 Penaeus monodon | reverse complement strand
TATACATATATCTCCGTTTCTGTTTGTTTCATCTCGTCCTATTCCTTAAATTTTCCTTTCGTAACTTGAGCTTATAGTTTAATTTTTTTTTCTTTACCTCTTTCTTCCCCATTACGCTTTCGGCAGTACGTGTTATTTAGGTTTTCCCATTATTTTCGTTCACAGTTAATCCTTTCGTTACCATTCGTTATTTATACCGTTTGCGCGGCCCATGCTCCCCCTAATCGCACCGTCACTCCCGCACTCTCTTCCACTCCTATTGCCATTCCCCCAATCTCCTTTCCCCCTTCTCCTTCACCTCCCACGCCCGCACTCCAGTCCCCTAATCCCCTCTCGCCTTCACCACTACTCCCCAACTCTCCCACTTTCCATTCCCCAGCCCCCACTCCCCTATTCCCCTGCTCCCCCTCTCCCCTATTCCTCCGCTCCCCCACTCCCCTATTCCCCCGCTCCCCCTCTCCCCTATTCCTCCGCTCCCCCACTCCCCTATTCCTTCCCTATTGCGTGCGGCCACCACCTGCGGCTTAATAATGCCATACGCTTGATGGATGTGGAGGGTCCAGTTGCCCTACGCCGGCACTCGCAGCCCGCATCCCCTTGCCTCTGCGCACTCCGTTTTGCAGTGTCCCTCTCACTCCCTCTATTTTTTTCTCTCTCTGCGTTGTTTTCTGTTCCTGTAGTCTTTTTCCTGCCATGTGTCTTAGTTTCTTTTGTTTTCTCCTTTCGATATTTGTTTTACAATGGTTTCTTACGCTTTGGCG
>NC_051409.1:12830374-12831544 GCF_015228065.2 Penaeus monodon | reverse complement strand
CCGGCGTTTTGTGTGTCTTTATTCGTGGGATCGTCTTTGCACTATGGCTTCTTTTTCTTATGCAAATGTTGTATGTAGATGTGGCCTCACTACTCCGTCGGCCGTGAACCACAAGGGGCGTTGCTTTCCAGTCTTATTCTCGGGATTTCGAAGCTGTGCCATATCACCCTTAGCAAAATTATGGAAAGAATGAGTTGATGAGAAGTGTCTTCGAATTAAACTTTGCTCTTGTTTCGAACGAACAGGGTGCAGCGCCAGGTGATATCCACAAAAAAAGACGCTGCCCTGTTTCCCATTGCTTAACAGCGTGACAATCCTCTTTGCAACACTTCGACGCACTTGCAATGCGATGTGGCAAGAACGCCAGCGAAGTGCATCTTTGCAACGGCGAAACATACAAGCTTTTTATGCCGCACCGACACGCATAATAGAATCATCGCCGGGCCATTACAAACTGCGATGTCCCGGACCAGCCGTCGCCGCGACAGCTCACAAAATTTGTTACCGCCTGAGACTTATACACACACTCTTATCGAGCGTCGATCCGGCCCGTGAAGATTCAATATCAGTGCAAACGCTACTCCCGACAGCTCAATCAACGAGGTCTGGTCAGTCACGCACCGCATTAAAGTGCTTAATGAGATGTGTTAACTATGATTGTCCAGGAGGCACGGCAGGCGTTACGAACAAGACGCGTTTCTTTGTGTGTGTCTGTTTGTCCTTCCCAAAAGATCTCGTAAAAATGATGATTGCATGCAGTACATAATTGCTACATCACGTGACGAGAGAGTTTGTGTGGTGCGCATGCAACCGCTACTGACCACAATCCGTAAGCTCTCCCTCTGCCCCATCCCCCTATACCCCCCCTCTGCCCCTCCCCTCTCTTCAGTCTCAACCCGTGCCTTTCCTCCCCCACTTTATTCTCCCCTCTACTCTTTTCTCTTTTTTTCCCACACCTCTTCCATTTCTACTTTTTAGTTGGTTTGACATTTGATACCTCTGATTTTTTAAAAAATCTTCTACTACAACAATTCTCTGGAGAATTAGCTTCGTACTATCTATAATACCCTTGCCTTCCTCTGCTTATTGAATCTTATCTTCGCTCTTGTAATCCATCCCTTTCACCCTCTTTCCCTTCGTTCCTTCCAGCTCCCTTGCGCCATTGGCTTT
>NC_051409.1:12829975-12830346 GCF_015228065.2 Penaeus monodon | reverse complement strand
TCACTGCGGGCTCAGCTGCTGCAACCCATTCATTACGCGTTACTCTTGACTGCGAGCCTGATAACTGGAGCGTTCACTCCAGGTGTGGTTAACCCTCACCACCCTTTCCTCCCCTCCTTCACCCTGTATATCCACGGTCTCGCCCCCTTTACCCTCACACTCTTATCCTCGTTCCTCTATCGTTTCACCAGAACTGCCATCCGTCTCCGCGGCTGGGCCTTCCCCTCGCACTCTACACTGACCGCCGTCATATTCCCTCTATCGTTCATACAACTTTTCCTTCCCTTCACCGTTGTAACTCTCCCTCCCTCCCCCTTTTTATCACCCCCCACACACCCTACCCTACACGAAAACTAGGTAGAAGGGTTAAG
>NC_051409.1:12827887-12828750 GCF_015228065.2 Penaeus monodon | reverse complement strand
CATGAATATGTCCTACAAACTAAGCGAATATAGTATCATTAATTTCCCATTATACTTCGGCGTCTATTTTGACTAGGTTGCGAGTAGGTGGCAAGGAAGATCGAGAGGGAAATGGGTAAGTGGAAAAGGAGAGACAAGAAGAGAAGGGGGAAACAAAGATGTGGAAAGAGTATGAGGAAAGAAAGGAATAATGCGGAAAGGGACGAAGAGGGAACAAGGGGAGGGAAATTAAGAAGAGAATACATGAAAAAGCGGAGAGCCCGAGTAGTGGATGCTGTGAATCATTTATCTGTCTTTGCGGGAAAATGGGAAGTAGAGCCCTCATCGCAGCGGCGTTTGTTCGTTCACTGTTTGCCGTCCGTTTTACACGACGCGCTTTCAACGGAATATGTTTCAGTTTCCCCTCGTTAAGGCCATGTTTACGCCTTTTCACTTTTTTTTTTTTACTTCACACGTTATAAAAAAGGAGGGAGAAATATACTCGGCTGTTGGCATTTATGTGCGAGTGATGCGCGATGAACCGCTCGGAATATCTCTAACGGCGCTACACATCATTCTAGATTTATAGTTTACACATGACGGACGTTTCTGATTTGGTTCGGGGTGTAACGCGCGGGAAGCCATTTTAATATGTGTCCTTTGCTCTCGCGGTGATCAGACGGACGCGGAGTTTATATGTCTGGATTGAAATTGATCTGCGCAGAATGAATGGAGATGGGTGTGTGTATGTGGGGGGGGGGGGGGGTCCGCGACGCTAAATTCGTCCGTCCTAGGAGCGCTTGAGATGTTGCTTGAGGAAGTTCCTTGAGGCGCGAGTCGCTCGATCTTCGAGGAGGACAGCTTCCGCATAGCGCCCTTATCAC
>NC_051409.1:12826330-12827529 GCF_015228065.2 Penaeus monodon | reverse complement strand
CTCATTGCTTAGAAATTCCATGAGTGAGAAACACCTCGACAGGGCATTCGGGCGCTCCAGCCTCGGCCGATCTTGGTCTCTGGTGGCGAGCGGCTCCCGGGTTCTCCCCCCGCCGCCGTCAGTAAGAGTTCAGTATCGAGGTATCGACTGCTAGCCGTGAGACAGCGGTCGCGAGGCCAGGAAATTGACAGTTGGGCCACTGGGGCGTCATAACCACTCCAGGCGGTGAAGGGCGGGAATGGTTCCCAGTAGGCGTGTGATCTCAACCCGTAGCGACGTCGCGGCCATGGCACTCTCTTGCCTTTGCGGGAAATTAGATTGGTGGTGCGTTACAAGGTAAACACGGAGCGGAACGGGCGCCCGGCCTGATCAAGGGAAAGAAAATGGCACTTGCCAGACTCTTGCGGCGGCACAGATACCCGCTCGGGAAGTGATAGTTCTAACGGCTGCCCAGCAGGGCGCTGGGCTCTGTCTGTCTGTCGGGGTTATTGACGAAGCGCTGTGTCATTAGAATTCAGGCGGTCTGTCAATGAGGTCGCGACTCCGCGAAGGCTTTCTATTTGTCTGTTTGATGGGGGTGACAGGGACACGAAGAATATGTTATCGTAGCTGCCAGGTGCTGACAGGACCCAGCATTATAAGTGTCCCACGATGGCGTGATCGCGGTTCTTTCTCTCCCCAAAAAGGTCAATCGAATTAACTCCTCTTTTAAGAAGAAAATTGGGCTTTTGATCCTCGGAAGGCGGTGCCTACTTTGCCCCCAATGCCAGAGTAAGATGCGCCTCTCCACAGCCTTGGGGGAGGAACGGTTTACTGTACAAACACAAAACAGGCATCTCGCTCCCGTTCCTGTCTGTGAAATTCACCCCTCCCCCGCCTGCCTTTCCACTCTTTCTATCTCTTTTCACGCTATTATGTTCACTCCTCTCACTTGCTCCCTCTAGCTGACTCGGTCTCTCCATAATTATATCCCCTCTTCAAAAAAACGTCAATAGGTTCTTGAGCAGCGGGTAAGGGGAACGAGAGGACACGATTTTAGGTGCGATGGTAGGGCATGTCTGAAGTGGGGGGGTAGGGGAAAGGGGTGTTGACATTGCACAAAAGAGGAGGGAGGATAAGGGTCTACTGGGGACAGACATGAGGAATAGAGTGAGTGCAATAGGAGTAGAGGGAGCTGAGGACTTATGTGACACTGGCCC
>NC_051409.1:12824258-12826310 GCF_015228065.2 Penaeus monodon | reverse complement strand
AAAGACAGGGAACAAAGATTGTCGTGTAGAATGAGTGTTTTTCAGTAGTGGGGGAAAGGAAAAAAGAAGAGATATATATGGAAGAAAAAAGAAGTAGCGGAAGAGAATAAAAAACGAATTGCTGTGTGTACTAGACGCAAATTGGACCTGATAGAAGACTGGCGTGGTCTAGAAGTGTGTGGGGGACCCAAGCGCTAAGTAATCCTTTGATCATCACAGCTCGTGTCAGCGGTCTTGTTCGCCAGCTGCTCTTCTTCGAGGATTTTGGCTTTAGAGAACCAGTGTTCCTAGTGAGCCTGGGAGAAGTGTGGAGATGGTATGGCTGGTTCTAAATGGGGTCATTATAAGGAGGCTAAGAAAGAACGAAAGGGCGTACGTTGAAAACATTCATTTAGAATTAATTGATTATGATTTTTCTTGGATTTTTTTCTTCATTTTTTTTCAATGCGTTTTACTTATTAGTTTTGTACATTTATTGGCAGATAGTAGTATGGCTGTTTTGATTTTGTGTCTGATTCGGTAGATATGAAGATCCACTAATGAAAACCGATGGTCATATCGAGAAATGACAGCAGTTTTCCGGAATCTGTAGTTGGATATTGAAGAGTTATAATTTGCTCACCGCAGCTTCGGATAACTTTGGTATTTGTTTGGGATATTAAGAGGCGCCGGGGCTTCTTAGAACAGAAATTCGGCTCAGAAGCTTACAAGCCAAGGGTTCGATGAAGGAGAATGTGGCAGTCTGTGTCGGAACAACGTACTTACGAGCGAGTTATATCGTCCTGGAGAGATGGACGGGGGAAGAGAAGAAAAAAAAGGAGAGATAGAGAAGAAAATGGTGTAAACATCATGCAAAAATATATTAGAATATCACCATCAAATTGTTACTACAAGATAAGGCGTTTGTTAAGGATAACTTCTTGAAGGCGGGGATCCGAGCCGTCACTGCAGCTTCATGATAGGCTCGCACTAATCTCGCCGTCGCAAGGCTTTTAGCGATATGGGGAAGCGGATTCAGGGAAGAGAGCAGATGGAACATTGTAATAAGGAGAGTAAGAAGAGGGGAACACCGAGGATAATGGAATGGAGGCCTGTCTTGTCCGTCTGTCAGTCTTGTTATATGCGTCTGTCCGCCTATCAATCAGTCAGTGAGCTGGCTCGGAGGCCGACAGAAAGAAGCAGTCAGAGTCAGTTTGTTTATGTCCGGACGTCCTCGAGCAATGCATCGGTCTGTGCTCACATTCTTTCCTTTGTGCGAGAGATGTAAGAGCTCCTTTTTGCTCCTTCTGCCGCGCTGGCTGCGACAGATATATTGTATTGGATCTGTACTTTAAGCAGAGGGATAGAAAAAAAGTATCTCGTTCTTATTTGTTCTGCGAAATTGTGGATTGAGGCTGTTGTAGTCATATGTATCTCCTGTTTGTTTCTAGGTTTGTGTTTCTCGAAGTACAGATTCCTTGCTAGTTAATTCTCCCGTATTATACACGGTATCGTTTGTTACGGTACCAGACAGTTATCGAAAAGAATGGCAGCTGGATGGTATTCCAGCATGCACTACTTGTATTATTTTCAGCTTTGTTTTCTTCTGCCGTGTTCACCGCTTCTGCTTTTAAGAAAGTGTCTGTACAGAGGTAAAGAGAAAAGGAGGAAGCAGATAACAATGAAGAAGGATTGGCGTCCTGGCCGCTCGCTGAAGGAACCGCAATAGACGATGACGGGAAGGATTGCAGGAGAAGGAATACAACATAATCATCTTAGGAGCCTGGAGGACTTCGAAGGGAAGCGGGGCGAACGGGAGGTGAGGAAGAGGCGAGAGGAAAGGCGGAGATCACAGGCGAGGTGGAAAGATCGTTCACGCTTCGCCAAGGTCGACCTTGGCTGTTACTCGACCGTTGGGAAAAACGACGTGGCTAGAAAGCAAGCGGGGATAAGAGCGGCTTCTTTGCTATGCCTCTTTGCACACACGCCATTTTGGGGAGATTTGTTATGCGTGAATGAATGATGGGTGTACGTATGGTGTGTGTCTACATGTAGTTTTGCCTTTCATATAGC
>NC_051409.1:12823888-12824202 GCF_015228065.2 Penaeus monodon | reverse complement strand
TCTGTTCTGCCATGATTACCTCAACAGACTTAAACCCATCATCTATTATTGTCCACAATTTTCACTTTCCCCCTTATCTTTATTTCTCTCTCCTCCCCTTCTTTCCTTCGCTTCCCCTCTTATGTAAAGGCGGTTTCTCCTTGTGCTGCCACTAGGATGTTTCAAGGATAAAGTTGTCTTTAATTGGCTTTGTGTAGTACATCGCATGGCTTAATGACTGCGATATTTTTTTGTTTCAAGTTGAAACACTTTTGCCATTTTGGCAATTGGTGTCCTGTTCGCATTGAAGAAAAGAGGAGGGAAGATCAAATGGG
>NC_051409.1:12823229-12823329 GCF_015228065.2 Penaeus monodon | reverse complement strand
CTAGATTCAATATATCTTGGCCGCAACTCCGTGACCTGTCTAGCGAGGCGTGTAGGCCCACACGCCAGCTGGGACATCATGGCAGTAGAATCACTATCAC
>NC_051409.1:12822724-12822899 GCF_015228065.2 Penaeus monodon | reverse complement strand
TTCCCCTCAGGCCTTCAATATGCTTTATCCGAGGCTGCTGTTTGGACACAAGCCTCTTGCGTGCTGGGGGTTATGAGGTTCATGCCGGGAGGTTTTTCGCCTGGTGGAACGTTGTTAGTAATGGCGGCCGAGGCGAGGGTACAGGCGCTGCCGGCGATTTGTTCATGGTTTGCAT
>NC_051409.1:12822510-12822684 GCF_015228065.2 Penaeus monodon | reverse complement strand
TTGGCGGCAATCCGCTGTGGGTGGCTGGTTGCGGTGGTGCGGTGCGCGGTTTAGCCCAAGTGGAAGTGTCGGATGAATTCCGATGCTCCTAATTCGCCATTTTATTGCCAGATGACGCGGCCGCCTTTCACGAAGGGTGCGGGCAAGTAGCAGGGAACTGGGCAGACTGGAAAG
>NC_051409.1:12821855-12822410 GCF_015228065.2 Penaeus monodon | reverse complement strand
GTTTTCGCGAAGAACACGGCTGGCTGCAGCATGCTTCGAAAAATACCCAAATTTCCCCCCCAGATGTTGTGCAAAAGAATGGTATTGGAAAATTATTGGTCACGGTGGCACACGAGAGACATGGTCGTTTGCCGTATGTCGATGGCATAGCAAATTGAGCAGTAATGATGGCGAACTTTTTCGGTTATTATCTGCCGTTTTGATATTGGCGTTTAATAGAGCCAGGAAATGCTGTGGTAAGCCCGACCTTGGAAATCCGAAATTATGACAAAGCGTTTCAAATTATCTTTTAAACAAAAGTGTTTTATTAATTCCTGCTTTTGAGTCCGAGGTTCGTGAAAATGGTTGAGCTGTATATTTGTAAATTCTTTTTACTTTTTTTTTTTATAAATTATACCGAATATGAGAAAGCGGTCTCTTGGGCTTTTTAGTTTATGATGTATTCCAAGCACGCATATGGCGGAAGTTACATACTTGACACTTATATTCATATTTATCCTAAAAATTAATGTGCGTGGGAAGGAAATCGACCAGTCGTTAATATCATTTACCACA
>NC_051409.1:12821358-12821626 GCF_015228065.2 Penaeus monodon | reverse complement strand
CCTCCATTTTCTTCAGAAAGTACACAAGCTAGTTCGAACGGAGACACAAAAATAAGTCATGTTAATGAAGTATGAACTTTCCCCCTCGCTCTCTTTAACCCATGATCGCCAAGTTGGCAAGAGTGCCGGAAGGATGCGGGAGGTCGGAGGAAGTTTGTCTCTCGAGGAAGTGTCGCGCCGTGAAAGACAGCCGAGAGTTTTGGGGTTGAGCAGGGGCGCAGGGACCTCATGGCTCGGGGGGAGGTGACGTGGGTGGAGACGTGGTGCT
>NC_051409.1:12820379-12820501 GCF_015228065.2 Penaeus monodon | reverse complement strand
CTGACACAGTAATAGTAATGAGTGAATGAGCAGGAATTGAGATGGAGAAACGTGGAGCTTAGTATTTGTCAATTATCTGAACGACTATTTCTTAGTTACATATAAATCAATTTGAAATGATA
>NC_051409.1:12819283-12820169 GCF_015228065.2 Penaeus monodon | reverse complement strand
CCGTCCATAGCAGCAGCATCACTCCGTCGCCCCCACACTTTGCACTTGTTCCCAGCCTTTTAACCCGTTCGCTTCTGCGTTACCTTTAATGCTTCTTTATTCCGGGCCGCCGCCTTGCCCTGCCCCGCCCGTCCTCGCGACAGCAGGATCAGGTGGGCTTAGTGTTGGCTCTGGGGGACTTTGAGGGTCACCCTGCCTCGCCGCATCCACTGGAAGGGTTAGGGGCGGGAGGGTTTGGGGGCCCTCGACGCAACTCGCTGGCTTTTCGTCGCTCGCAGCTTACTCTCGCATTGCTGGGGCCCTGGTCTTTTCATGGTTCGTGCAGGTGGCTATTGTGGTCTAATGTGGTACGGCGTGTGGCATTTTGCCCATAAGCTGTATGGCTCTTTATAGTCGTAATTTAGATTTGGTATACATCCATATAATGTTATGTAAAGAGGGTTCTCGACTAGTTCCCATTCAGAACTAAGCTCCATGTCTACTGAAAAAGGAGGAACACCAGTTAGGCCTATTTTTTCCAAATAGCTTAAAATCTCAGTAGGTGTCATCCCCTGTATGATAAAAGGATTATCTTCAGCCAAAAGAGATTTAAAGCGGTGTTGAGGATGGTTAATGCATTCTTATGCATAAGTTAGCTGCCACCCGCTCCCCGCTCCTTTTTGGTGTCCTTATCCACGCTTTTATTCTCTTTTCTGTCGCCTGGCTTTCATCTCGCGGCAGTATCCGCAGAGGCTTTTCATGACAAGAACTAGCTCCTGTAATCCCCATCCTCCCCTCCATCAGGATCTCTCAAGAAGGTTCCCCGGGATAAAAGAGAGAGGAATGTCAATATTAATCCCTGCGTGTTGCTCGAGGTGCTTGACGCTTGCGCTTGACTTCTATTCCT
>NC_051409.1:12819082-12819257 GCF_015228065.2 Penaeus monodon | reverse complement strand
TGTTCGACTCCCCAATATGGCCAGGGCAAGATAATGAGCGGATTACGCCCTGATTTAAGGGAATATCCCGTTTTCGTGAGAGGGGAACGGCAGGATTACTCTCCGCTTTGTGTCTGCGCGACTAATCGACCTTCCGCCCTTGTCGATCACTTTCGAAAGTAACATGATGATGATA
>NC_051409.1:12818261-12818798 GCF_015228065.2 Penaeus monodon | reverse complement strand
GCATGCAAGTAGACCCCTCCCCCACCCATAAACATGTAAGCCCACCCCCGTATTTACGACTCCCGTGTGACTGCGTAAACACCACATTCGGACTTGTTTTTATAGTTTTCAAGAGTGTTAATAATGCAAGCTGCGCCGTGTCGACGCGGCTCCGGGCATACGGGTGGGACCACACGAGCGAAAATGTTGAATGCGAAGGGATCGTGTTATAAAATCTTACTAGAACGTAAGTAAACTTCCGAAAGAACTGTCGAACTTGAGGCAGCTTGTCTTTTATGGGATTTACCTATCCAGCCTAAGTAAGGCGATTGACAGAATGGATTTCCTGACAGATCCCAGGGAATCGTGAGATGGATAGGGGAATAATTCCAATACTGATGTATCAGCATGACTTGATACATCCACGTAGCGTTAATGTCGGTTGGTTTACAGTTGTCTCCTGCAGAATCACTCAGTGACGGTTTCCCGTCTCCCCTTCCTTCATCGCCTCCTCTCTTGATTTTACCGCCCTCTCACCCCAGCCCGTTCTTCGGTGCC
>NC_051409.1:12816909-12818211 GCF_015228065.2 Penaeus monodon | reverse complement strand
CTTCACCCCCTCTCCGAGCACTTGTGTTGGAGTGATCATTTGGCCGAGACTTTCCTCTCGTTCAAGTAATGAAACGTCACGAGGGAAAATTTCCCGCGCAGCTTCTTATGAAAGAGTGTTTTCACTTCATTTTCTGACAGAGTGACAGAGGAAATGCGTTTTCTGTTGTTTTTTCTTCGGTTACCTTTTTCCTTTTTTTTTCCCTTCTCGCATATTCCTTTTCTTGAAGTCGTACCCAATTGGCAGGCTGTTTTTATGACACGGCAGCAGTTTCTAGGATATACTAGCTGATGATCATAGGTGTTTGAGGACTGAGGCAGAGAGGGCGAAGGCGCCGTTGCGAGGGGGGAGCTAGAAATGGGGGGAAGGGGCATGGAATGAAGGTGGAGGTAATATGTGTGTGGGGGGGGAGGCATGTTTCGGCGGAGGCGGAGAAGCGCCACGAGATGAAGCAGAGCCGGGGTTCTGACGGAAATTAGACGGATTTATAAAGGTTGAGGTTACGCGCCCGCGCACACGCACCGTCCAGCACTTGGGGGGAAGATGAAGTGTTGGTGATCGATGGTGATGGAAAGGTTTGCAGAGATGAAGATTGATACTGAACTACACCGTGGTGTGGAAAATGGTAATGAATGGAATGGAAGACCAACGGCAGGAAGGTCGTGCAGACGAAATAAGAAATGAACCGGGGAGCAACAATGAACGATAAGAGAGGGAGCATGGAAGAGAGGGAGTAGAAGACGGAGAGAGGAAGAGAAAGAGAGGAACAAATACAGAAAGAAAGTGAGAGAGGGGGGGCAAAGGAGAGGGGAAAAGGGACAAGGAGAGGTAGAGTGGGAGGGGGTAGGGGGGGAGACGAGAAAACATTAGAAGCATAACATTAAAAGGTTTTTTTGAGTGTAAAACGAAAGTTGCGTAATTTGGAGGATTTTTGTTTTATTCAAATGGCTCTGTTACGTAACTACAGAACTGTATTCACGTTCCATTCCTTTTTGTAACGGTATCGTATAAAAAAAAAACGTAGATAAGTTTTCCTCCTTCCTTTGTTTTCATATTTATTGAGAGAGTGGGAGAGCGAGCAAGTTTCATGTGGCATTGGAATGTTTGTAAACGTCTTAGTCCTTTGGCGAAATTGAATAATGGAGAAATGTGCATTGGCCCAACAAGCTTTCTGTGTGCACGAAAAAAGAAAATTCTTTGAGGATTTTTACAAAGTTTATGTATTTTTCTTGTCCCATTATATTTAAATTTAAGGAAGACATTGCTTTTGGAGAAAGAAAGACTCGCTCGGAAGACATATGC
>NC_051409.1:12816588-12816876 GCF_015228065.2 Penaeus monodon | reverse complement strand
TCATGGAGTTGAAGATTTGAAATTATTTGAAATACGGCGAAGCTCCTCGGACATTTTGCATCTACCCTGTCATGACCAACCTCTCAAGTGCATCTTCGCCCCCAAAGACAGAGTATAATTACACAATAAGTAATGGTAAAGCACGGAGTAAAGGGAGGCCCCTGCGTCTGAAAGTGCGCTTGTGTGGGATCGAATGAATATACGCAGCAGAAGTTCAAAGGCTTCAGCGGAGGGAGAGACAGTTGACCCTTAGAGTGATTCCTTTTGCGGATGTTATTAGATTCGACA
>NC_051409.1:12816002-12816241 GCF_015228065.2 Penaeus monodon | reverse complement strand
ACACCTAGTCTATTATCTGACCTGAAACACAAATGTAATATTTCGCTCGGGATGAAACTGTAAAAGGTTTTTCTCCGTCATTGTCTATGGAAAGAAAGTTGGGGATCCTTTGTCAGCTCTCTTTGGATGTGCTCTCGGCCTAGAATATACATGAGAGAAGACTTAATGAAAATTTGGTCTCGCTTCTTGAGGTTGTGAGGTTGGATTGAGTCATGGCGGTGTATCGGCAGTAGGGAGGA
>NC_051409.1:12815181-12815955 GCF_015228065.2 Penaeus monodon | reverse complement strand
TTATGTGACTAATTGCTCGCTAGTGTACAAACTAGTTTTATGTAATATTATTTATATGAATTTCTCCATGATATCAGAGCTTCCCCCTCTGCCTTTCCTTTCTCGCGCGTTTCTTCGGATCATCTCTTTACAACACATGTCATCTTGTGATTCTAGAATTATACTCAATTTCATCTTCCTCTTCTGTTTACTCCTCTAAATCTGTCGCAAACAAGTTCGCGTTTTCTTTTCTTCGGCCGTTTCCTTTCTACCCCTTCCCACATAATGGCGGGCGAGCTCTCCATCCCCACGTATTAATTTAATAAGCCTCCCCCCCCCCCTGCACTTGACCCTGCGCGCCCCTGCCCCTCCTCGGTCACCCGCTGAGCCCCCGCCGTTGTAGACCGCGAAGGGCCCCTCCCTCGTAGGTCATCCGCAGACCTCCTCTCCTGCGGTGTGGGGCTGCTTGGCTCTCCACCCACGTAGTCCTTCCAAAAAAGGCTCCCATCCTTAATGCTCCCTTTTGTCTTCTCTCGCGGATTCCTTTCTACGCCGCTCGCCCCTCCCGTATCTCTCATCTCGGCCTGGATGTTATTCCTCTCGGTGCGGAGATTCCTTTGCCCTGCTCCCCTCTTTACCTGCTTTGGTCTTCGCGTTTCCCGTTTTCGACTGACTTCCCTTCTTCTATTTTCATTTCCCTTTGTAGCGTCTCCCTTTTTCGAGGTATGTCCTTTTCCCTCCCCACCCGATCACGCTGGTAGTTCTCCTTCCAGCTCCCCCCCCTCTCAACTAGGC
>NC_051409.1:12814929-12815115 GCF_015228065.2 Penaeus monodon | reverse complement strand
CCTCACACGTATCACATCTTCCCTGTCTCCAAGCTACTCTCGCTCCCCATCGCCAGTATTTGTCCCCTTCTCTCTATGTCGCCCCATTCATATCCTCTTCCGTGGCTGCCCTTATTACCCTCCGCCTCGCAGTCCTTCCGTTGCTCCCCTTCCTTTGGTAGTTCCCCTCGCGGCCTGATCCCAAGG
>NC_051409.1:12814037-12814589 GCF_015228065.2 Penaeus monodon | reverse complement strand
TGGGTAGTCGCCACACCCACCTCCACAAGGGCTCCGCATGTATCATCTACGCTTCAACCTCGGCTCTATGCTGTTCCTGCGATACACACGCTGGAGTTTATATATTTATTTAGATATTTTTGCATCCTACTTTTTCAAGGATGGAACGAGAAAAAAGGTGATTATTTTTTCTCCTTCATTTTCTCTTTTTTTAAGGATGGAACCGGCGGCGTGCATTCCACTAGAATTTGCTTTCTCCGTTTTTTTTTCTTTCCCGAAATGGTAACCGGGTTCTTATGATTGATCTTTTTAAAATCCCCCTTTGACCTTGTTTACTTTGCCTTTATTTTCTTTGCTATTTTTAGACTTCTCAGATTGGCTAAGAACCAGGGTTCTGTTCGTTTTTTCCGCAAGTGGGCTCTAGAAGAAGTGTGATCGACGGAATGAGAAAAAGTGGCGTTTAAAAAAAAGTTTGTTCTAGTAACAGTTAGTAGTAAGTTTCCCCAGCCTGGTCAGGTGAGTCACTCGAGGCTCGCCCGGCACGTCACCTTTAACATTCACCCGGCCACTGCG
>NC_051409.1:12813450-12813950 GCF_015228065.2 Penaeus monodon | reverse complement strand
ACAATCGCAATGCGCCGCCTCCCCTCCTTCCCTTTCAGACCTCCTACCCCTCTCCTATTCTCTTTGAGTCCTTCACCTCCACTACGTTTTCCTTATCCTGCCTTCCATCTCCTCACCTTCATCCTCCGCCTTCCGTTCACCTCGCCCAAATTTGCGTTCATTCATTCCCTCCCTTAACGTACTAGCCACCCTCCTTCGCACCCTCATGCTCTGCCCCCTCTTCCTTCCTCGCTTGGCTCGTCGTATCCACACTGCAGCTCTTTTCCTCCCTCTCATGTTTACCCAGCCCTATCACCTTCTTCCCGCACCTTTCCCTTTTCTATCTGTCCATTCGCTTGTTTCTTATTTAACGCCTTTATCTTCAAAATGCGTCTCTCTCACAGTTTCTTCGGCCTAACGCATACGCGTGTGACTGCTACCGCAGACATGCACATGCAGCATAAAAATTGTATAGCCAAGCAAATTTACACGCGCGCTCGAACACACAGCATACACGCCCG
>NC_051409.1:12812497-12813306 GCF_015228065.2 Penaeus monodon | reverse complement strand
GTGCGCGCGCGCGCTAAAACCGTACAGATGTAACAGACGGCGTTATTTGACTCCATTGACAAGTTAATGTAAGAAGACCTAACGCGACGGCAATACACGGGAGTCACATCACTTTAGGTCTTGATTTGGTCCTCAACGCGCGGGCGGGCTAGTAGGCGGCGTGGGGTGAGGCCGGGCATGGGGCGGGGATGGAGGTGGAATGGGTGGGGGTTCTGAGGTTAAATCCAAATTGGTGTATCCGAGTTCGCCCCTTTGTCTTTTTGTACACTTCCCCCCTTCCTTCCTTTTTCTCTCATCTCCCCTCTTCCTCAGCAACTCCCCGTTCCTCCCTCAACGTGTTGATTGATTGCTGGAGCTGCCGATATTGTCGAATATGGCCAGTCATTCCTCTGCTGAATATTGACAAGCCAATTTAGAAAAGAAATGTGCGTTTGTGTACGTTGCCTTTGATTTACAGGTGTATTTTTATGACACTGTACCGAAAAGTCGTTTTTGTAATAACGCGAATTTCCCAAGTAGGTAGGGATTTAATGGAGAAATCGAAAAGGAAAAGCAAAAACAGAATCGGAATAAAGGGCAAAAGAAGGTAAAAGAAGCCTTGCCTTGAAAAGCCGGTTTTCGGCCGGAAGCGGAGGTCTAAAAGGCCGAAAATGTTTAGGGTTAAGTGTGGAAATGCGCGGTAAGGTGGGCAATTAATTATAGTCTCTCACCTGTGCTTGACAACCTGTAGCCTGCCGTGACCTTGCAGCTCCACCTCTTGTCCGTTGTCTTGATTCTCCATTTAATTCCCTATCCGTGTTTTTTTCTTG
>NC_051409.1:12812138-12812230 GCF_015228065.2 Penaeus monodon | reverse complement strand
TATTCCTTTGCTAATTTTCGTGATTTCAAAATATTGATGTATTTTTCGGCTTTTTTATCCCTCCATCATTGTATTGTTCTTCACTCTTGATG
>NC_051409.1:12810435-12812084 GCF_015228065.2 Penaeus monodon | reverse complement strand
TCCAATTCATCACGTCCCGCTCTCATAAAAGGCGGCGAAGGCCATCTCCCAAGGACAGGGAAGAAAGTCTAGGGGAAAAGGGAAAAGGAAAATCCATTAATAATAAGAACGCCAAACAAGCCGGCGTCTCCCAAGAGCCTGCACATTTCCTCGTCAGCCTGTAACCTGTCCGGACTTCTTTGTCAGTCGAACGTTTCCAGCCGAGGATGATCACATGGCGGTTGATTGAATTAAGGACGCTAACAGAGCTCCGGGCAACACAGCTCTCTCTCGGTCCTTGTCCTTGTTTTCTTGCTGAATGTTTTGTCGTGTCGCCTGGCTCTTTATAGACTCGGCGCGCCTTGTATTGTGGGCTTGGGGGGGGGGGGCGACCTGTGTTATTTGTGTCTGGGATGATTGCGATTACTGAAGCTGGGAGCGAGTGTTGTTGCCGTTGTCATCGCATGTTTTGATGAATATAATAATGCGATTTCTATAAGTGATTCGGTAAATGAAGTGGTTGGGAATAGGCGTAAAAGGCTAATTACAAGTGGAAAACGGATGAGGAGGCAGCATTGAATGTCATTTCTCTCAAAGGGTGCCCCGGAGCTTTGAGCGTATATGAGAATCCCTTTTTGTAGAAATGAAAGTGACACGTCTGTTAAGAATGCAAAAAGTATAGCAGCGTGCATGAGGAGCCAGGGTCAAGCGGAAGATGAAGGCGACGGGGAGAACTTCCCTCGAGAGTCGCTACTACAGGGTGTGTGACTGTATACCTGTCAGTGGGGTCGTATCACGCTGTTTCGAGGGAACTCGCACCACAAGGTCTTCTCTTCCCCTTTGACGGCAAGTTGCTTAACTGCGATGCCTCTGAGGGGCGTCCCTGACGTTGTTTTAGCTGTTTGTTGTCAGATGGGGGAGTCCTTGTTGTGCGGTGGTGCGGTGGGAGGCAAGAGGAGCCTGTCTCTTGTTGCCAGGGGTATTAGAGGGGAAATAACTGTTTCATGGGGAGGCGTAAAGGGGGAAATTGGGAGAAACGTAATTGGAAAGAAAGACGTAAAGAGTTGTGTATAAGGAAGGGAACAATGAGGTGGAGAATTTAGGTAAGCGAGAGGAATTGCGGCAGGTGAAGGGGAGACTTGGATATTGTTAAGATGGACGTGTAAATGTCATTTCTTGATGGCCGGTTAAGAAGGTGGAGGGAGGGACGAAGGAGGTGCTGTAAGATGTTGTATAGGCGGAGAGAGCGTTAGAGACCGTGATTTATTGTCGACTGAGGATGGGTTTGGGGGGCGAGCAGAGGAAATAGGAGGGAAGAAACAATGGCGGCAGAATGGGAGAGGTAGGAGTTGTGGGCGAATGGGGCGAAGACCCCTGAAAGTTGTGGCGTAGGTAAGGGAGCAGGAAAGGGTGAGAGGAGGGTTAACGGTAGGGGGGTAAGGAAGGAGAGGAGGAAAGGAGTCGATTAGAGGGGGGGTCGGAGGAATAATGGCGGAGGAGGAAGGGGAAGATGCCGCCGCCGCCGCTGGTCAATAGGGGTAGAAAGGGGGAAGGGAGAAGGGAGAATAAATGGATGTTACGGCAGCGAGTGGAGAAAATACCTTGCGGTTATAGAGAGAGGCAATGATAACGCGATAATTGAGGTACAACGTGAAGTTCAGGGGTTGAAG
>NC_051409.1:12810042-12810342 GCF_015228065.2 Penaeus monodon | reverse complement strand
TGGGGGCAGAGAGAAAGGAAATGAGCCAAGACATAATAAAGGCGTTACCTGAGGGAGGGGAGGAGGAGGGTAGCGGTGTCTGAGGGGAGCAAAGAAGGTAGGGGCATATGCGAGGTGGAGAGAGGGTAGGGGCATCTAGGGGTCGATGCAACGAGAAAAGAGACTATTCGAGTGTGGATTACAAGGCGGTGGATGGAGCCTCGGGTAGTCCCTCAGAACAATCAGGCTAAAAGTTCTTACCCCGGAGGCGCGCGACTTGTTTGTGGCTGGTGATTCTCGCATTTCAAAAAAGGTACGTTC
>NC_051409.1:12809255-12809942 GCF_015228065.2 Penaeus monodon | reverse complement strand
TGAAAATAAAAGAAAAGGTAAAGAAAGAGAGTGGGGAAAAAGTGATGGAAATAGGAGAGGGGTGGAAGAGCTGAATAAAGAGGGAGGGAGAAGGAGGAGGAGAACAAATAATGAAAAAAAAAAACTAAGAATAAGCTAAGAGTAGCAACCAGCGTTATGGGGTCTGCCCCTTCCCCCGACTGTCCGACTATGAAGATGAGGCGGTTGGAGCCGGAGCCGAGGTTCGCCGCGTAAAAGATGAGCTGGAAATTATTCCCTTCAAAAGGACGGAAAGAAAAAGTGAGAAAAAAATTAAATCTCGGAACCTTGCTAACCTTAATGAGTCGCGCTAACTAATTACCGTAATTCATTGAATGGGGTTATTTTTAAGCCCCGCATGGGGACTCCTTTTTGTGCAGCGCGGCGGCGTGCGCTCGGTTATTGCGGCGGCGCTTCTCCGCAGCCGGCCGGAAGTAATTTTATAACGCTGCCGGACCTTGCCAACCCGGCTCTTGTCCCGCGTAAAGATAAGGTCTCCAAATAACCCCGTAAAGATCCCGGCAACAACACAAAAGGAGGGACGGGAGATTAACTTGTTTTGTTCATCATGGAGTACTTCGACAGCTCTTTTGTCTCCTGCTTTTGCCAAGGAAGGGATTACGTCTCAAATGGGCGAGCAGCGGAACCCGGACACGGCGATCAAGCTGC
>NC_051409.1:12808220-12808573 GCF_015228065.2 Penaeus monodon | reverse complement strand
CTTAGCTCCACCCGTGCCATTCCGTACCCAGCGCGTTGTGTGTAACTCGTCGAGTACCGTCTACAAATTGCGGACATGCCGTGTGTGCAAATGGTTACCGTCGTCCCTTCTCCAGGCTGCAAATTAATCGTTGTATAAGCCCGTAATGCAATTACTGCAGTTTCAGAACTGATTTAATGTTCACTCCTAACACATTAGAGCCTTCATTATTTGTGTTTTATATCACGTCCCACTTTGCCGTCAGCATTTGTTGGACATAGCCGGCCTTGGTGTTAGTCATGATGTCAAAGATAGTTCCAAAAGGTTATGACTGGAAAATGTATTCGGTATTTTGTTCGTTGGGTATGTCTAAT
>NC_051409.1:12808022-12808187 GCF_015228065.2 Penaeus monodon | reverse complement strand
ACTGTCTACTTTCGGAGAGAACATTTCAGAAGTGATAACGATATAAAATTGAGCATATGATGAAGTACAAATGATGATAACCCAAATAAGAAAAACAGCGGAAAACCAAAATGAATGAGGCAGACATATTGATACAAACAGGCAGACACAGACACACAGGCAAAG
>NC_051409.1:12805264-12807715 GCF_015228065.2 Penaeus monodon | reverse complement strand
ACATCAGAATTACGCGAATGTATTCTGATGAAGATGTAGCATCGAAGCACGTCAAGTACTTCCCTTGCTGAGTGAAGTCATTTGTTCTCTTGTGAGGATTGTCATTACGGCGGCACGATGATGATATCAGCATTACAGGAGGAAAATAGACGTAATAGAGATGCTGTTATATAATCCAAAGCCGGATGAACACGATGGCTATCAAGGGCTATTGGAAGGAACTTGTTATTGTTAGCCGCGCAGTCGTCGCAGTGACCGCCACCTTGGCATGCAGACTATACAGCTGCACATGTTCAGGTAACTACTTGAAGCGTTGCCTGCAATAGTTATTTCTTTAACTCTATGGCTGCAGTAACGGAGGAGAATCTGAGCAAGTTCTCATGTGATGAAACTGGGTAAGGGTAAGAAGGCAGTGGAACCTCTGGTGTGTATTGCTGAATTGGCTTGATTAACAAATATCGATAAATGTTTGTATATAAACCGCATGAAAAGGGCACATGACAAGCGCATTGTCAGTTAAAAGAAGCAAAGACCGGAAGGTTCGTAAACTGAACCAGAGTCGATCGACCTGAGGTCAGTGGACTGCTGTCCGATTCAGTCCGGAAGCTGCATGACCAGTCCGAACAGGACATCGGTGGTCTGAGAGCCGCGGTCTGGGGTGACTTCGGTATCTAGTCCTATAACCCATGGCACACTAGCAGGAATGCGTTTTTTTTTACTTGGTTTTCAAAGGAAACAGGGTAGTTATTACGTTTGTAATGGTGTTTTGGTTGGTTCTCGGGGAGTAAATTAAGTCAATATTTCCGGTAAAAATGAATACAGGAATACAGTAACATATAACTTTGAAAATACGAGAAAGAAAATGTGCAAGAAATGCAGAACACCAAGGAAAAAAAGTTGATCACAAGGTACGCGTCTGAACCTGCCCATGCGGTAAGGATAAAGCAGGGATTTGCCTGGATGTAATACGACCGAGTTCCAGTTTCGATACATTTCCTCTGTCGCAGTTGATAATGTCTTGGACTTTTGAATACGATTTTTCCTTAGTTGATTGCTTTATTAATTTCTATGAAGGACTGTACCCTTATTTTAATCTGATTTAAATGAGCGTAGATTTTTTGTGGGAAATTTCCGTTCTTAACACCAGTAATTCAACTAGGTGATTAATAATTCAGTCACTGGAATGGATATTTAGCGTAAATGTGTATATTGAAGGGTGCACGACAGCGCTTCATTCATGCGAGAAATTGGGTGTCAAGTTATCGACAAAAATTAGCTCACAGCACGTTGTCTCTGAGTGTGATATAAATGAATATATATTTGAGTGGATAAAAACTAAAGGAATTACGCACCTATAGTTTACTTTGGTTGTTAAGGAAATATTATTTATTGTGTTTAAATTCTACACCAGCCGTCTTGCTCTCCGCTACAACTTTAACTTTAGCGGGCTCGTGTGGTCAGTTGTGCGGCGGGGCTGCTGTAGTTTGCCGAGGTGGAATGGTGACGCTGAGCACGGGAATGCTGTGCGAATAGTTAGAGTGCGGTAAGCTGTTAATACCATCACGTAGTATTAATGATATTAGCGGACATTACCTCCCGCAGAAACAGCCGTGGCAGTCGTTAGCCAAGAACGGCAGGTGACTCAAAACATATCCTCCCAAGGGATGTCGTGCGTCGCTGTGGCGGGAGATTCCGCACGCCGCGTCGTGTTGTGCCACATCATTACGGAATTAATTGTTTCAAGACGAGTGAGTAAGTCGTGCCATTAGCATGCGGCACATTTGCCTTCTCCCGGCGGAAGTCTCCTTAAAGGCTGGAGTGGCAGCCTTTGTCTTTCCGAGCGGTTGGTCCTGTGTGCATATCATTACCCCATCCCTGCCCGAGGGGCGCGGCTACCCCTCTGGCTCCTACCCATCCTCTCCCCTAGTTTCGCTGCTCCCCTCGTCCTTCATTCCTAGTCCTCACTTCCTCTCTCTTCCCCTCTTTCCTTCGAATTTATTCGTCCTCACAATCAGGAAAGAGAAGGAAGCCAACTGGAATGGCGAAAAGAGGAATACAGGCATCGGTGAGATGAGATTGGTAGGATAAGAAAAAGAAGGAAAAACATATATGTGAAGGAAATTAATTAGAAGAGAGACACGGAAAAGGAAAGGAAATGGGGGTTGGTGGACGAAACAAATAAATCAAAGACCGATAAAAAAAACCGCGGTAATTCCACGTACTGTAATGTAGCAGAAACTGAAAAAAAATAAAAAAACAAAAGACAAGGAACGAGAGATTGGGAGGGGGAGGGGGGGGGCGAAGGGAAGGATGATAGGGATGATATGGTCCAGCTGGTGCGGCCTACGTTGAGAGGATTACACCTATGATGCTCCAGGTTACTGCTGCCACGCCATGTACGGTGAGACGAGGTAGGGATTTGAGGCACGAGAAACGAGTGACGCACGAGCT
>NC_051409.1:12805138-12805222 GCF_015228065.2 Penaeus monodon | reverse complement strand
AGAAAAAAAAAACAGAATTAGAAAAGATCATAATGAAGTTTAGGGGATAAGTGGAGAGAAGATACAGATGGTTTTCGCTGGGAT
>NC_051409.1:12804344-12805070 GCF_015228065.2 Penaeus monodon | reverse complement strand
GGTAGCGGGTAGGCACACATACTCGGGTCGCTCGATAAATGCGGCCTTGCTCCGTTCCTCCTCGCAGACCCCCGCTGCCGCTGCATTCCATCTCGCCCTCCACGATGCCTCCACATACCTCCTCTCCCTCCTTGGTGCCTCCGCTCTCTACCTATAATGCTTCTAGAACCCTCTCTCCCTTTGATGCATCCACAAGCCTCTTCATCCTCTCCGTGATACCTCCACATGCCTCCCCTCTCCCTTGATGCCTTTTTTCTACCTATAATGCCTCTAGCCCCATATTTCCTCCCCTTAATACCTCCCCACCCTTTCTTCGATGCCTCTACATGCCTCCCCTTTCCCATGATGCTCGCACCCCCCCCCTCTCCCCAATGATGCTTCCACGATGCCTCCACATGCCTCCCCCCTTGATGCCTCCCCCCTTGATGCCTCCACTCCCTACCTTTAATGCTTCTAGACATCTCTTCCCCCTATTTGTATCTCCACATGCTTCCTCACCCACTCCATGATGCCTACAAAGTCTCCTCTCCCCCACATCCCTTCTCTCCGCAGTAATGTCTCCACGTGCCTTCTGTCCAATATGATGTCTCTGCATGCCTCCTCTCCCTGATGTCTATATATGCTTCACCCCTCCCTGCGATACATCTACATGCCCCCATCTTCTTGTCCTTCTCATCCCCCCTCGGCGCCTCCCTCGTGGTTTCTGCTTTATTTATCAATTGAGAG
>NC_051409.1:12803059-12804168 GCF_015228065.2 Penaeus monodon | reverse complement strand
CATAATATGTCTTCTGCCGGGTAATAACGCAAGACTGGATCATGCTAAAGTGGACCCAAGGTCGGCAATATGAGCGAGAGGCGGTACTCAGGGATCAGGTGGAGTCTGTTGCACGGGCCACGCGCCATTATGCAAGCGGTCGTCTCCCGCTCCACAGCGTGAATACCCAATTAGATTTCCTCGAGGAGTCGCAGCTTTAAGTCTCGAGAAAATGGGGCGGAGGTATTTACTTTTGCCTCTATGCTAATGATAGAAATGCATGACGACGGGTTTTACCCCCGTTTTCTTTGTCTATATCAGGCAGGTACGATGGCGAATCTGATTTTGGGGTTTTAAGTTGTTGTCTCTGTTAGACGTGTTTCCTTCTGTTCCTTTGCTAAAGGGGCTGGGGGAGGCTGTTGCTGCTGACGGTAAGATGATATATAAGCGGTTAAAGTGGAAGCGTAAATGGATTTTTTTTTTGACGTTTGGATGCTGCAGCTGCCATTACCAGAAATTGAGGGAATACACTGCTAGATGGTAAACATTATTCTGATCTTGACGGTAATATTGTTGCTTGTTGAATACGTTTCCCGCTTACCTGGTGGGGAAGAAGACTCTGCTCTTTCTCATCTTTCATACGAAATGGCAAATGAAAGAACGTTTCTCGAAATTAAAACTAAAAATCTGACAATGCGGAGGATGGCCACAGAGGCTCATCCCCCTCGGCCCGGTTCTTGAGCCAGCAATAGGAGAGCCTGACTACACGGTGAGTCTCAAGCCGGCTCAAGATGCCCTTGGTGATGTACTGAAACACTGCATGATCTTTTGCTGCGTTAGTCCGGTCGTAAGAAGCCCGAAGGTCGTTTAGAGCCATTGGGAGGAGAGTGAAGGTGATGTGTTTGGGAGCGCGCAGCGGGGATGCAAGAGAAGGAAATGCGAAAGGAGAAAGATTGGGATACGAGGGAGAAAACAGAAGGATAGTCAGTAAAGGCAAGGCGAAGACGCACGGAGGGAGAGGAAAGGCCGAGACGATAAGCCAGAGGGCTCGGGAGGGGGTCGGGAGGAGATCAGCCAGTCACACAGGCGAGGCCAGACGAACGGGCGCGGGGAGCTGCGTCGCTGAGAGC
>NC_051409.1:12801497-12802995 GCF_015228065.2 Penaeus monodon | reverse complement strand
AAAGACATACTTCGTTGTATCAAAGCTACCACGTGTCCATCACAGGCCTTGATGCGATCTCGGCTTTATGCAAATGAGAGAATGAAGAGAGAGTGTCTGCCGGGGACGAAGGCTGCGACGAGGCTGATGCGGGGACCTAATGGATGAGATTAAAGCAAGGCGAAGGTGGGGACGCCAGGGAGAGCGAAGGAGGACACAAGACGGCAACAGCGGGGAAAGAGAACAGAGAAGGACGGGAAGAGGGGGAGAGCCGTGGAGGAGGGAGGACCGGTATGGATGTAGGGAGAGAAATTGACAAAGTTAAGGATGAAGATTTGACAGGGGTCGGGGAAGCGAGGCTGATAGATGAAAGGGCAAGGAGTTGGGCCGATGGCTTGGAGGCGGAGGCGGGGGCAATGGGAGGGTATGTCTAAAAGCGTAGGAAGTCCAAGGTAAAAAGTGAACTTCAGATTCGTCGCTCGATTGGACTTACCTCAGTTTTGTACTTTTCACAATAACCCCGAATTATTCTCCAGAAGCCCTGATGAAACGAAGTGAAACCCTCAGGGAAAACCGACAGCTCTCGGCGTGACTACTAGCTGCCTCCATGCATATTCCAGTTGCTTCCCAGTGTCCTTTGATCCGGGCGCTCTTGCCTTGGTAATAGGACAAACGAAGGGTCCCGGAGCCAGTCCTGCGCCTCATGAACCGTGCTTGAGACTATGGCAAGTCCGTTCTCATTCTGGCTTTTAGGGAGGTACTTATGCGGTGGGACACAGCGGGTGGATATCCCCACATTCACCCAGAGGGGTTTATCGCGCACTTTATTTATTCCAGGCATGCGCGAAAAAATCCTGTTTTTTTGTCAGCATACTTGTTTAAGCATGCTTGAAGTTCATTATGTTACCAAGGGAATATGTTTGCTTGTGTATACTCATTCCCTAATGTTTCACCGTCGTTGAAATGGGACAGAATATGAATAAATAATTAATATGAACATCAGAGGCAATCCCTGAGACGCAAAGTGCGCTCTTGGGAAAAGTTTGTGCCTACATGTTAACCAATAGATGCAAATGAACTAAGCGTAGAAGTTATCGTCTGACAGAAAGACTTCGAAGTAAGATGTGTATCTATAAATCAGAGTGGAGAAGGGGGCGATAGAGCGAGAGCAAATAAGAAAGAGACAAAGAATAAGACCGAATGCAAGAGAGAGGGAGGTAAATTACATCACATTGAAGGAAAGACAAGACAAGTCTTGGCCGTCAGAAGGAGAACTTAGTAATGTAAGTAGACGGGAGATTTCGGGAAATCGATTAGGTGATAATAAGAGACAGCCGGCAAAAATCCGGACTGAGTGTGCATAAGGGATAATGGCGGAACTTTGACGTGGCATTACACGTCGTCTTTATGATTAGGGGGTCTTATTCCGGTATCAAGAAGTCTTGTGATGTACCGTTGATAAAGGTATTAGAAAAACGTAAAGATAAGTTGAAATGCAACTTATAAATTCGGGCAGTTA
>NC_051409.1:12801266-12801458 GCF_015228065.2 Penaeus monodon | reverse complement strand
AACAGTAGTCAGAATATTTCGTCGGAAGTTTGGGAACATGTTGATAATGTTTGCATAAGGGGAGGAAAGAAGGGAAACAGGAACGAAGCGAAGTAGATAAATGAGGAATAGACATTAACGGAAGAAAGAAAGACAAGAAAAGGAAAGTGACGGAGAAGGAGAGAAAGGGTGGGGGCAGAAGGGAAGGAAAAG
>NC_051409.1:12800631-12801132 GCF_015228065.2 Penaeus monodon | reverse complement strand
CAAACAGACAGACAGACAGACAGGAAGAAAAGAAAGAAAGAGAGCAGTACACAAGAGTGTTTGGAGACAAGCAGAAGAGGTTTCGTAAGTGAGTTAGGCTTCGTCAGCGGGCTGAGCTAACAGTAACACTTCCCCCCACGACTTTTTTGACATTCCTCCCCCTTCTTGCCCCCTTCCAACATTTCCCCCGACCAGCATTAGTCCGCAGGTTATTGGTAATCACGGGTCGTCCTCCTACCATCAGCTCGCCAGACGGGTCGTTACGAGCGGTTTGTGGTGGCGATGGTCGTAACGCCGTCGTCGAGAGTAGCGCGAATGGCGATCTCCGTCAAAACCCTCAACGAATGTCAGCCGCACATCTGTCATCGCTTCACAAAGAACCAGGCGAACGATATGTAAAAAATTAAGTGTTGGTGGAAAAGGTCGTTGACATGAACATATACAGATGGTTTTGAATTCGTAATAAAGTGTCAGTCGAGCAGCTGCTAGTAGTTAAAGAGG
>NC_051409.1:12800058-12800587 GCF_015228065.2 Penaeus monodon | reverse complement strand
GGGGAGGAAGGGGTGAAGGGATGGGAGTTGGGGGTTTAAGAGGCAAATCCGCTCGTCTTTCCTCCCTCGCCCCTCTCCTCCCTCGCCCTCTTTTCTCCTTCGCCCGCTTTTCCCCCTCTCCCTGTCTCCTCCCTCGCCCTCTTTCCTCCCTCGCCCTTTTTCCTCCCTCGCTCTCTTTCCTCCCTCGCCCTCTTTCCTCTCTCGCCCTTTTTCCTCCCTCGCTCTCTTTCCTCTCTCGCCCTCTTTCCTCTCGATCCCGCACGCGTGATAGGCGCCGACTGCCGTCCTGATCCTTCTTGAAATATTAATGCTTTGGAACATCTAAGGGGCGGGGGAAGGTGGGTGGCCTGAGCTGTAATCGCCTTTTTCTAGTTTTTTAATGAACTCTGTTGAGGGAGAAGCAAAAGGTGAGGAAAAGTGATAAAAAATTGCCTCGATTATATTTAGGTGCGAAGAAAAAAATGGCCATAACAATGTTTGGTTTTGAAGATAAGGGAGACCCATGCTATAATTGCATTTATAATGTGCT
>NC_051409.1:12799290-12800028 GCF_015228065.2 Penaeus monodon | reverse complement strand
AGATTCCTTCAATCACTTTACGGCTTTGTTGACAACATAATGGCGATGCAGAAGGTCCATAAGTCTCAACCAGTCACATTAGGAGCGATTTTTAAAAGAATCCTCCTAGATCTTGATGGAATGCGGGAGTCGTTATAGTCAAACGTTGCCTTGGGAAGGATTCCGACAAATCCCTGTCCGAATCTCCAGCCAGTCAATCATTTTTGGAACCGGCAGGACAAAAAAAAAAAAGGAAAATAGTCCTCATAAAAAATCAGGGCCCGCCGTGACAATAACTCACCTCATCTATGTGCAAATATGAGCTCTTGATTTACCGGGAAAATTCAATTTAGGATTTTAGGTGAAGCGTAAAACACAACACGAGTCTGCACGAGGGACCGAGCCTGGGAACCCCGCCTTGCCTCCTGCTGGCCCCGAACCAGCCTGAGTTTGATCTAGCAGTGAAAAGGTTCATTTTCTCTACCTTCTCTTTGTCGCGACTCTCTTCTTTATCTTTCCCTCGTCATATTCCTTAACTTCCTTCTCCCTGTTTCCTCTCACCGAGAAACGTCGGTCTTGCCGCACCTACAGCTGTTATTGATTCCCTATTATTTTCTTTCTTTAGTGACCTCTCGATCGCACACTGATCAAAGGCCTCTGATAAAGATACCGCCAGGGAGAAAGGCAGGTAATGTGAGGCTCGTGTCGGCTCGCTCCTACATGTACTGGCGATGGGTGTGCAAATTTGGTTTGTTGGTC
>NC_051409.1:12798863-12799219 GCF_015228065.2 Penaeus monodon | reverse complement strand
AGGTGTAGTAGTGAGAGGAGATGGACTGAATTAGAGGATGGGGAGAAGTAAGGAGGAAAGTGATAAAGTGAATGTAAGGGATTTCAAGCTAAAGATAGATGCAAGGAATGGGAGAAAGTGACAAGAAGGACAGTCAGAAGAGGAAGAAGACGATTATTTTTAGATAGGCGAATAGGTACATAGAGGAGGAAATCAGGAATACGAGTATCGAAGCAAGGATGAAGTGTGTAGGGAACTTAGCAACAACCGGGCGTGTGAAGGGCGGCAGGTTCACGGGCGGGGGCAAGGGTGTGGAGAGGGGAGAGTAATCCGGGGACGAGAGAGAAGGATAGAGCATCTGCATAATGTGATGAGCG
>NC_051409.1:12797282-12798832 GCF_015228065.2 Penaeus monodon | reverse complement strand
CTCGGGGAGATACAGGCGCGGAAATGGCCCAAGAGTGGATGGGAATGGCAGGAATTGAGAGACTGATGCCGGGGAGAAAGTGTACAGACAGAATCACTCTGGGTGCAATCGAAGGCCGAAATGGAGAAGGAGATTTAGTGCGAGAGCAGGAACGAGGCGGAAAAGGACGAGAAAGTGTCATACAAGCGAAAGAATACAGGAGGGAAAGGTAAAAAACAATGCTCGCGGAGGTCTCGAATGCTAGGACGAGGTATAGTGACCCCTGACGGGCATGCTGCGAAAGAGAGTGCCGCTTGAGACTGAACATCACTGTCGCGATGAGGGCGCTGCTGGTGTAACTGCTGATGTTATCACTTGCATGACCCAAGCTGTTGGTGCATGGCTGCTGATACACTCGCTCGTGCATTCGTGATACTCGGAGGAAAATATTTTATAGGCCTACGCAGAAGAGCAAGGCGTAGATTTGATTATTCTGGTACATTATCTTCTTTCCATGGTAAACAATACTCTCGAGTAGGTCTACGAGCTCTCAAACCAAAACAAGTCCATTTACATACTGAGCTTGCGGTAGCCCTGTTAGGCCTAAATGTTTCGATGGTTTCTTTGTGCCGCGTGTATCCTTGTAATGGGTTTTGTATTTTGTAACTTGCTTAATTAAGGTAACTCATTTAGTAACTTGAGCATATCAACTTAGAATGACAGGTAATAGATTTATAGTTGCATCAGCGAAAGTACAAAATTTATCTATGCTTTGGAGTCTAGAAGACAAACAAAAAAGTATTTGTAACCTCTGGTATTATTTACTTGATTACATTTTTGGCGAGGAGTAGGATTTAAAGTACTATTTTTGTATTTGTTTATCACTCGCTGAAAATACGAAACGTCCCGTTGTGTGTGTGTGTGGGGGGGGGGGGGGGAGTTGCGCGATCACGGCTTTTATTGGCATCGCAGACAGTATTTTTCCTGGCCCTTTGCCTAGCTGTCCGGTTGGCCGCAGGTCGAACTGGCATATATCTCTCGTTAGACGAGTCGGTGAGCCAAATGCTAAGTAAGAAATAGTTTGCTTATGTGATTTAGTAGACTGTTGTTGTAATTTGAAGACCAAGCCAGCGACCATGCTGGCTTAAATGTTTTGTATTTTTGGGGGAAAGACACGTATATGTTTGTGAAATTTCTGCTTCTTAGGTGTCAGTGTTTTGTGTTGTTACTTTGGTATGTAAATTCGATGGGACCGGAAAATCAGATATCAGTTCGTCCGATGATGTGTAATTACTCAAACATTCACCACTCAGCTTCGCGGTTTAATTATATCTCGTGGCGTTGGTACGGCGCATGGTGGAAACAATGCAGCATCAGTGGTAACAGAAAAGTTGAGGTGGTCTAAGTGGCAGCGTGATTATCGCCTTGGTGCCACGCTCATGTTAACTAAGGCCGCTCATTAGGGCCTCCCGCATGTGCACTTACACTGACCGGCTGCGTCGTTTAGGTAGGTTTACAGGCTTTGTCTCACCGGTGGAGTCGTTCGAAATGTTTGCGGGTGTCCAAATTTC
>NC_051409.1:12796499-12796893 GCF_015228065.2 Penaeus monodon | reverse complement strand
TTATCGGCTCATTTTCATATGGCCCAAAAACGAAACGAATCGAACAGAAGGAAAATGCATAGGAAAACTTTTCAGGGAAATTTCCGGCGGCTGATCCAGGGCTCTACTGTTATTACTGCGTTGAATATGGACCTTCGGGGATTCCGGCGACGATTTTCCTGGCAGGCGATTCTGGAAAGATTCCGCGGGGTGACTGGGGAGAGGTGAAGGTTTTGGCATAATGTGTGGGTAAACGGAGCGCGGGATAACCCTCCGAGATATTGCTCGCGGATGAGAGGCCAATATTCCTCGCCCACTCACACTTCGCCGCCGCTTCAACCCCATTCTGGCCGCGGCGCTTGAAGTCACACTTGGGCTGGGGTCCCTTAGATGGGGGGGGGGCTGTCTGCGGCGA
>NC_051409.1:12795531-12795886 GCF_015228065.2 Penaeus monodon | reverse complement strand
GCTGAGCAAAGTTGGCGGGATTTATGAGTCCAATTACGGGAGGTGTTGGGGAGCAAGGATGAGGGGAGGGAGGGCGAGGGGATGGCAGGGGAGGAGATGGGAGGGGAGGGAGGGCGAGGGGATGGCAGGGGAGGAGATGGGAGGGGAGGGGAGGCAGGGTGAGCGGATGGCAGAGGAGAGGAGAAGGAAGGAGGAATGGGAGGGCAAAGAGAGGGGAATAGGGGATTATCAAAATAGAAGAGGAAAAAGGCGGGGAATGATGAAAATGGAAAGGTATTAGTGGAAGATGGGAGAGGTGGATGTTAAGAACCGCAAGTGGGATAAGGAAGTCGAGCAAAGGAAATCACGGGAAATA
>NC_051409.1:12795296-12795459 GCF_015228065.2 Penaeus monodon | reverse complement strand
AATCCGTTTAAAGATTCATTTCTTGCCAGGCCGATGAAGAGGAAAGAGAAGGAACTGCTAAATATGATGGTCAAGGCGCAGAATAAGAAATGTAAAAAAGAAAAAAGTGAACGTCAGACGAGTGAGTCAGTGAGACAAAAAGTGAAGATAGGCAAACAGGCAG
>NC_051409.1:12794689-12795036 GCF_015228065.2 Penaeus monodon | reverse complement strand
TGACTGACTGACTGATATAATGGCAGATCGGCAGACAGAGACCGAAATAAAGAGACACGAACAGCGAAGAAGAAAGGGCAATCGATAAAGGCGACCAGATACCGAAAGACGAAAAAAGATTGATAATGAGCACAATTAGTGGGCGCCGTAACGTGCGGGGACGCGGGTAATATTGCAATAGAAGTCACGTAAATGGCGATAAATTGTAAATTAGAGTATCGCATGAGTAATGGACAATTAACAAGTGACGGGCGACGATCATCAGTAAGTTAAGAGTAATGGCCGGGGCGTCCCAAGTTAGACCAGTTAATTGCGCGAATTCAAACCAGCGCGATGATAGCGGTTCC
>NC_051409.1:12793184-12794650 GCF_015228065.2 Penaeus monodon | reverse complement strand
TCCTGATTATCATGATGTGAGGGGATCGCCGGCGGGTGAGGGGAGCGGCCTCTGATTACACCGGAGGAGAGGCGAACTTGTACTTTGCCCGGCTGACGTTGGGGTATCGGGCGCGTGATGGCAGGGGTCTGGGGTTCGTGTTGGGTATGGGGGAGAGGAGAAGGGGATAGGAGGGGGAAATGGTTGTTTATGGAGGTAGGAGTTTGGGGGAAGGGTGGAGGAAGGCGGTGGGCAAGGGGAAGAAGACCTGTGTGTTCGGTGGATAGCGTAATGGAATTATACAGTTGATGAAGAAATGATACGGCTGATATATAGATAATGGAAGGAAGAAGGAGAAGAAAATTGCGAAGGCTATAAAGGAAGATAAGAGAAAAGCAGAAAAGGCCGATGAAAAGGGAAGAGTCACTCAGTAATCAACGTTATCGAAAACTACGGTCAAAGTTTCGTGGAAGTTACATTGCTTGCCATTGATACAGGGTATGAACAGAGGTCGCACTCTTGCCTCTGGTGTTCTGTATCCACACATGTTTGGTGGTGCTTTTTATGTGTTTCTTGGAGTGCGTGAATGTGCGAGTGCTGTGTAGAGGTAGTTTTTTTATATGTTACCCACTGATAGACGTTTAAGTCGTCTTCTTTTGTATATTGATTAATCGAGTTGTTTACATGGATCAAGTTGTCGCCATTTCCATATCTGCCCTGATTTTTAGCGGTAAAAATATATAAATTTAGGGAAATACCCTCCATTTTTGTAAACGCAAATGACGACGTTAAATATGAGAGTGTTTGGGGGAAAAGGAGATTCACGCACACCATGTCCGGACACGTGTTGGCAGCAAGAAAAGATAAGTTAGAGAAAAACAACTAGGTTAGTTGTTTTTTTTTAGATGGAAGTGTCTTTGAAAATGATGGAGTAAAGAAGTTTCCCGTAGAAGAAAAGTTGAGAAAGTTAAGTAATCAAGATTTTGTAAGTAGTTAAGAACTTCGTAAATTGAGAAAAATTATGAATGGAATATGATAAGGTGTGTGAATATATGTGTTCTGATAATTCCAGGGCGAAACTTTAACGGTCACACTGTTTGCCGCTTAAATGATGATAATAATATGATTACATACAACACTGGATGCACCGAAATAAAACGGAATGAACGCAGCAAAGAAAATGTTCATGGTGATATTGATAACATGATAACAAATACCATTAGAATATGACGAAAAACTACAGTAAAAGAAGAAATGTTCATGAAATAATAAAAAAAAGTCCATCCAAAGGTTAACAATAATGATTTTGTCCGTTATTTCTTTCTTTCATAGGCGAACCGGGGGAAAGCATGTGGAATTGCAAAAGGAAAACGTTGGACAATACCAGTAGCTCTACCCTACTGTACAACTTTTTATTTTCAAACTATTAAGCACAAGTTTTCCTAAAAGACTTAAAGTGTGTCCTTTGTTGATGAAGCGGCTATTAC
>NC_051409.1:12792868-12793159 GCF_015228065.2 Penaeus monodon | reverse complement strand
GAGGGGGGGTAAGGGGGCATCGCATTTGTTCTTTAGTTGCAAAGTGAGACAGTTTATTCAATGGAATGGAGACTCGAAAAAGAAAGAAATAAACACGAGGTGCTCTGTTTATGCGAGGGTCATATTTCGAGGCTCTGTTGTTTTATTTATTCGTTACTTTCCGTTTTGAAGCGTGTGCCTAATAGGTGCGATTTGTGTGTGTGTGTTGTGGTATCGTTAGCGGTTATGTATGGTCGTTTTACTTTTTTTGCGTTGTGTTTGTTTCATTTTGCATACTTTGGTTTAGGTCTG
>NC_051409.1:12792580-12792808 GCF_015228065.2 Penaeus monodon | reverse complement strand
ATCACTGTCGTGTTTGTTCATCTGATTCTCTTTTTCCTGTGGACTTAGTTGTTGATACATACCCGGTGTTTAATGATATCAGCTGAAGCTCTAAAATGGCTAATGGCGAGGCGATGAAAACTGATCTGATTAAGGTAATGAGTTATCGTACCGGGAAAATAGTTTTGGCAGGTTTGTGAGTTAATGTTCTTTATGATAGCAAAATGAATCGCCGAGGTCTCTCTCTCG
>NC_051409.1:12792397-12792536 GCF_015228065.2 Penaeus monodon | reverse complement strand
TTAGGGAGAGGACTTGCCTTTCTTAGATTTATGTATTCTCTTGTTTTCCTTTCCAATGTCACATTTTTTCCCCTCGACTGCCCTCTTTTTCTTCTTCACTCTCTCTGTGTCACATATTCTAGTATTTTCCTAAGTTATG
>NC_051409.1:12791563-12792313 GCF_015228065.2 Penaeus monodon | reverse complement strand
ATCCGGAGCCCTAATGGGAAGGGGGAATTATCTCGCATAATGGCTCCTCGATTATCATTTGGCATGTTAACGTTCCGAGATTAGACGGCATCGATTCGCGACGATAATTAGAAAATTCGGCCTCGACAGATAACCCAGCCCACCTGATCAGCCCGCCTCCATCTCTATATCGTATGCAAATTATTCGTTTCGGATTAGGGGGTTTAGATTTCAGATTTTACATTTGGGAGGTTTTTATAGATTTAACGCATTTGCCGGGGCGAGGCGGCGGCCAGCGGCGAGAGGAGCTAGCTGGGCGACGGGCGGTGGCGATAGAGGAGTGCGGCGGCGAGAGAGGAGCTAGCAAGGCGGAGGGCGACGGAGGGCGGCGGTGAGAGAGGAGCTAGCTGGGCGACGGGCGGCGGCGAAAGAGGAGTGCGGCGGCGAGAGAGGAGCTAGCTAGGCGGAGGGCGGCGGCGAGAGAGGAGCTAGCTAGGCGGAGGGCGACGGAGGGCGGCGGTGAGACAGGAGCTAGCTGGGTGGAGGGCGGCGGCGAAAGAGGAGTGCGGCGGAGGGAGAGGAGCTAGCTTGGCGAAGGGCGGCGGCGAGAGAGGAGCTAGCTGGGCGGAGGGCGGCCAAGGGCGGCGGAGGGATTTGTAGGGTGATCGCGCCTCGCCATGCGGAAAGGGCCGGCGACGCGTGACCTGCTTTTCTAGAGGCTCCGCTCGCCGCCTCTGCCTCGGTGGTGGGGGTGGGGATAAATTTGTTTTT
>NC_051409.1:12790778-12791348 GCF_015228065.2 Penaeus monodon | reverse complement strand
TCGTCTTCTTCTTCTTCCACTACTGCATCTGCCACGAGCTTTGAATTTTAGATGGTTTATTGCAGTGAATTATTTATTTACGCAACCCCTTTATCCAAGCTAAAATACTGATAAAGGAGAAATGAACTAAGTTTTATGTTAATTGATATTTATCAACCAGTGGCATGACATGATATCTGATTGTTGGGAATCGATAGATAAATGTTATTTAATTGTATTAAAGCGTATTACTTGTATTAGTTTAGGTGAGAGAATATAGATATTTAATTACAGAATATAAGTATTTAATTTCATTAGAGAACATTTGTTGTATTACGTAGGGCGGTAGAATATAGATATTGAGTTGTATAAGAGCATATGAGTTGCATTAGGTAGGGTGGTAAAATAGAGATATTATTTAATTGTACTGGAGCGCGAGGGGCGAAGATTGGCGAGGATAAAAGGAGGAGGAGGATCTCAGGCAGTCCCAATCCAGCTGCACAAAGGTCTTGCCAAAGCGCCTTTCTCTGCCGGTTCTTTGGAGATTCGCTTGAGTCCATTACTCGTGTGCTGCGCCAGGCCTCGCCGGTG
>NC_051409.1:12790101-12790704 GCF_015228065.2 Penaeus monodon | reverse complement strand
GCCTCCTGTACTTTCCTGCTTTCTTTGTCTCCCATCACTTCTTTTGTCTTTCCCCCTTTGTCGTTGCCATTTTTTTCGTACATATAGAATTGAGTAAAATAACGTCATTTAGGAAGATCTGCGTTCAAGTAAAAGATCGTGACGCGAATTTACTAGTGGACTTGTCATGGCTGCAGTCCTGAACGTAGGAAGCAAAGGCGAAGACAAAACTAAATATGAAAGCAGTGCGCAAAGGCAGAAACAGAGATGACTACAAGAAGCGAAAATAGATCCATAGAAGAAATCAAGAAACGAAATCCAACGATGAGTAAAGAGTTGGAGGCAAAGGCAGTACGAAGTGGGCAAACGTGAAAGGAAAGCTAAATCGAAGAAGAGTGAAAAGGCGCAGGCAAAAGTAATGAAAACGGGCAAGAGGCGAGGACAAAAAACAAAACAAAAGAAAACAGAAGGCGAGGGCAAGAGCAAAGAAGAAAAGATCGACGCGCCTTGTCCCAGCGTCGCGAGACAAGCGGTGACGACCATCAATTAGGCGGGAAAGGTCTCGGCCCAGATTACTATCCGTGCGCGTCTCGCTATTGCCTGCCTCTGCTCTTTTGTCCTTCG
>NC_051409.1:12789448-12789530 GCF_015228065.2 Penaeus monodon | reverse complement strand
TCCTCTGTCTCATTCACTGGTTCCTGATTAGGCCCTTGTAGTTTCCACCGCTTGTCCCCTAACGCCCATCCCCCACCAGCAT
>NC_051409.1:12788975-12789181 GCF_015228065.2 Penaeus monodon | reverse complement strand
CTGACCCCATCAATCCCCGCCATTTTCCTCGCCAACCAAACTGGCCAACTACGGCGCGGGTTTTCGGTCTCTCTCGTCTTTTCTCGTCGCGGTTCTAAAGCAAACAAGGGTTCCAATCACGCGCCACAAAAGGCGTGCTGGCGACTCCTTCCGCTTCTGGGCCCTGGCCGATTAATTACACATCTCACGTTTTGAAGAGAAGGAAA
>NC_051409.1:12788217-12788656 GCF_015228065.2 Penaeus monodon | reverse complement strand
AGATTATATATAGCAGTGTTATATCCAAATGAAACCCAATAGCGTGTCAAGAAATTGAAAATTATAGTCTCTTAGCGAAAGAGAAAAAGGTCTGGCGCTAACCGGATTTTCGTCTCCAAGCAGAGAGAAATTTCGAAGCTCGTAAACTGTACCGGGGATCTTAACCTCTCTATTGTGACGTTTATTCTACGGGATCCATGAAGACGCCTCGCTGACGTATGATTTATTATACGAACTCTACTTTTCAACGAAGGAGTCAGTTCTCCATTTGTCACCCGCTGAGTCGCGCGAGTTCTCCTGCAAGGCGGATGACAAGGCGCTGTTTCTCATTTACAAAACAGTTTACTCGTAATCGGATCAGCCAGAAGTTTGTAAGGATGAAGGTGGCACTGAGAGGGCCTGCTACACACGCCGAGATACTGGCATTTCTCCCTCCGTG
>NC_051409.1:12788022-12788189 GCF_015228065.2 Penaeus monodon | reverse complement strand
GGGTAGTGATAGCCGGAAGGAATGTAAGACGTCGGAGTGAGTTGCCGCGACTGGCTCTTTTTTCTTTCTCTTTTCAAATTTTTATAACGTTTGTTCTCTTCTTTGTGTACTCTTCTTGTGATTTTTGAAACTCGATTATTTTCTTATTTTTTTTCTGCTTTCTTTTC
>NC_051409.1:12786949-12787990 GCF_015228065.2 Penaeus monodon | reverse complement strand
ATGTTTAATGTCTAAATGGACCATCTACACATTCGCTCACGTATCGTTTTCATTTTTCTTTCTTATTTTGTTTAAACATGTATTTGTTTGCTTCTCCGCTCAAGACGCTTAGCAATGCAAACATGGTGGCGTATTATTTAAGCAGCGGCCAGAAAATATTCTGCTCATTGTTTATTCGCGATTGTTGTGCTTACTCAGCGACCTGTTTGATATTAACTGGCAGATTGAGTTTGGTATCTCGTAAAATATATATTATATCTGGTGAATATACAATAAATCCATATATTGAAAGAACGTTTTTATTTTCTTTATATTACCTCGTTAATCACATCGCTAGGACTTCATTAGAGATTCAGTGAGATGATCACTATTATGGCGGTTAGTGAAGAAAACTGCAATATTCCCACAAGTCATCTAGGAACGTGTGCCGTGTTGAAACTCTACGGATATGTCCCAGAATGTTTCACTTACAAAAACAGTTAGACTAAACTAAAATTACTTGTCCCTATCGATGATTTCGTTATCATCGTCACCGTGATACTTATTAATGCAAATGGTAACGTATTGCAACTAATTATGCTCGTCCTAACTATCATTCTGAGTAGGTTGAGTGTGAACAGTGAAAGTGGCGAATGAGTGTGACGAGGAGCGTGGCGAGTGGGGTTAGGTGATTACTGATGAAGTTTGAATATGTTGGTCACGTCCTGGCCTGTATTACTGTGATGGCCCAACTTCCGGGGCGCTGATGCCTTCGTCCCTCTCTCCTGGTGTGCTCTTTGGCTATACCGCGGCACCACACTAGCGTACCACTTTACAGCGGCGCCTCGCAGTCTCGTCTTCTCCACCATGAAAAAGTGACATGCAGTGAAAGCTCCGCTGGAATTACCATCATGGCGCTCCCACCATAAGCACCATACTCGCCCGGCTAGTCACTTTCGTCGGAAGTCGTCCGTCTGTGGCCTCGCGTGTCTTGGGGAAATATCGAATGTTTATTTCCCCAGTAATGATAACGACGTGAATACTTTAAGGCCCATGCAATGG
>NC_051409.1:12785791-12786406 GCF_015228065.2 Penaeus monodon | reverse complement strand
CTCTTCCTTTGTGCCGTTTTCCCAATTTGCCTGCTCCTGCTCTTCCTCCATTGTGTAGCCATATTCTCCGTATTTTTGCTTTTCCTCTTCCTTTTCGTTTTTTTTTCTTTTCTTTCAGATTTCTTTCTTCTTTGTCGTACCGCTTATCTCTTTATCTTTATGGCTGTGTAAAATTCAGCATCAGATTGCCTTTTTGGCTGCCATGTTCTTACAGTCTACTGCTTAGTTCTTTAGGGCTTGCAATTACTTTCTTTGGAGATGCAAAGAAGGCCATGCTTTCAATTTATCACCGCACTTTGGAGCAGTCCTTAGGATCATTCTTTCGTATTTTCCGTGAACTTTTTAGCATTTCTGTTTGCATGTTTGTATTTGCGTTTGACTTAATAGGCGTTCTGCAACTGCAGACGCGAGTACTTCATACTGTTAGCGTAACAATGTGATCATTGTAGTGTGGCTGCGAGCTGGGTCTGGTACGGTAGTCCGGTCTAACATTACTAATCGTAGCGAACAATGGGACGGTTCTCAGGAAGGAACCTGCTGCTGTATTACCTTAGGAAGGGATGGTATTTCTGTTCTCCTGTATTGTATATTTACTGTTTAATTTTTTGTGTTCTT
>NC_051409.1:12784731-12785170 GCF_015228065.2 Penaeus monodon | reverse complement strand
ATGCAGCTTTTTTTCTCTTAGGAGAGGGAACAGGAGCTAAAAAGAGCCCCTTGACCTCTCTCTAGAATCCTCGCTGCCCCTTACCAAGCCTTCCTTCCCTCGCCTTCTTCCGCCTCGCAATAGCTGGATAATCCAAGCCTCTTCTCCTATTTTCTGTTAGTTCCCCGACGTCGTTTATCCAGGGATTCAAGCGAATTTTGCCATTCTCCCGCCCCAAGATAAATAAAAGATCTAGAAGCTCCCCCGAGGGTGAGAAATGCCCCCCCCCCCATGCCTTCCCCCCAGCCTGCAGGTACGCAGTGAGTAGGATGCTTCACTAACGAGGACCTGTTCTTTTCCTGCCTGTGGCCCTTGGACTATGGTTCGTGGGTTGCGGATCGTGGTTCTGCAAATCTTAGGCTGCAACTCGTCGTAGTCTTTACCTTGTTTTGGAAAACAT
>NC_051409.1:12784189-12784562 GCF_015228065.2 Penaeus monodon | reverse complement strand
TTTATGTGTTATCAAAATAACAAAAATATGTGAAAATGAACGTGCCATCGGTATGAATGTATTTACATTTACAAGACTATCGCCTCAATTTACTCGGCACACGATTCACTATTAAAAATCATTTGCCAGATATTTTGACCATGCGGCCATCATTTATCTTTCTTAATTTCCGTAAAAAAAACTTTGCATTCCATCGAATATTTTTCTTCACGATTCTCTTGCTAACTTCGTAAAAGTTCAACTATCTTCTATAGACTTCGGCGTCGTCCATTACCCGACCTACCCCCCCCCCCCTCTGTCCTCCCCTTCCCTTCTCTTCTTTCTGTCGACTTCTTGTATTGATTCCAGGTATCTGCTGCCTTGAAATGGGACC
>NC_051409.1:12783140-12783734 GCF_015228065.2 Penaeus monodon | reverse complement strand
GGTCGGACGGCTGGGGGTCCTCTGTACCTTTCGAGGAATTCCACGTTTGGTGCCTTTGTTCTCAGACACCGTTGAACTGCTTGCTGTTCGTTTGGTTCTTCTTTGTGGTGAGTGACTGTCTTTTTTAAAATATGATTTCAGGGAAATTTCCTTACATTTTGATACTTCTGCTTTCATTTCATTCGCATCGTTTGTTTTGTGTCATCACGTAGCTGGCCTTATACAGATTGTGCCGTCACATCTCTTGCGTGAGATCCTTCACCTCGGCCCCTCGCCCTTGGATCATCTGTTTCCTCCGCTCTTAATATCCGGCGGGTCTCCCTCAGTAGGGTGTGGTGACGCCGGGGAAGACGGGGGCGGGCCAGGAGATGCCTGGATATGAGGGAAAAATCTGGTTAAAGGTAACATACGACGAGGGCTTGGCAAAGGCAGCTGAGTGTAGGCAACAGACAGGTTATTACCGGTAGTTACTTGTGTTCTGTATCTCTGGCCATGCACAACCCCCTCCCCGCATGCTGTGTTGACATACCAGCTTGAGGCAAGAGAAGTTTGACCTTTCCATGTTTGTTTCACTCTTGTCGGGCCCGCCAGGTG
>NC_051409.1:12782589-12783101 GCF_015228065.2 Penaeus monodon | reverse complement strand
CTGCATCCATTCTCTTTCCGATTCGCCTCTCCGGTTTTCATTAACATATTTGCTGACTTGCGTGCGATTGGTGAATACTTTGAAGTTATACATAAGAAAGTAAATAAATAGGTTCGTTTTTCGATTAGAACTTAAATCATTGTGCCCTCGTGCTTTAAGCTGTATTGTCTATTAGTGTGTTTACGAACATTGCAAAATGATGCAGATGACAAGGAGTACATAAGCCACACGCAGATGCTTACGACAGGTGTAATTGCACTAATACTCACAAGCATGCACGCACGCACAAGCACACGCGTGCGTGTATAGATGAATATATAGAAAGATGTTTACTGATGTCAGTAACACGGGCCGATATTTTGAGGTACTTATCTAAGTATCTAGACAGGATATCAGGTAGGATATCAGGATATTTTGTTTCTCGCAAATACTGGCACTTAAGTTTCAATCATGCATTCGAACCCAGTCACAGGCACATCAACGCTTCTTTTTTGGCCTTAACTTAGCGAAAG
>NC_051409.1:12780275-12781997 GCF_015228065.2 Penaeus monodon | reverse complement strand
ATTTTCAATGCAAAAAGTGTTTAACGTGATTTGTCGGCTGAAAAGTTTTTTTCCTAATGTTATAAGGAGTGTGTTAGCCAAGGTAAAAACACTAGAGGAAAGGACAAGGCTGCCAAGAAATTCGAAGGAGTATGTTGGCCGTGGTGCTGGTGGGCGTTTGCGGGCGCGGGCGTCCAGAGAGGACCCGCGGGCGCTCCTTCCCCCTCCCCTTTTTTATTATTTGTTTACACGCGCGGCCAATATCGCTTTGACCACGCCGCGAGAGCTCTCTGGAAGCCAACGCGAACCGCTCGCTTGCGGTTCGATGTCCCACAAGTGCTCTCGTTGGCGGTTGTTGTGGGGTGGGTGTGGGGGTATAAGTGGGGAAGGATAGCGATTGTAAGGGGGTGATAAATTTAAAGGGGTGAGGGATGGATAGTAATTGTAAAGGGGTGGGGGATGGAGAGGGATTGTAAATGGTTGAAGATGGATAGGGATCGTAAAGGGGTAGGGGATTGATATGGATTGTAAGGGGGTGGAAGATTGGTGGGGATTAAAGGGAGTGGGGTATGATTTGGGATTATTCAAAGATAGAATGGATGGGGATTGTAAGAGCAGGGGGATGTGGCGAGCTCACGAGGTTGGAGGATGAGCGAAAATCGCAGTGGGTGGGGATGGTTGGATATAACAAAGGGGCGTGGGTGGGCGGTGATCGGAAGGGGTGAGGAGAGTTACGGTCTACTGGTATGGGAGGGTGATGCAGAAGGCGGATGGCGGATGGAAACGACGGTGAAGCTGCGATGAGATTGTATTGTATTTATTGTTAGTTCATTTTGTTGAAATAGCTATTTTGTTTTTTAAGGTTTAAAGTGATGGTATTACTGACAGACAGAGGATCCGTCAGTCAGTAATAAAGACTGTCGCCTGGAGGCATGTACACCCATTTCCTGTATCACCCTGTGCGTAATCCTTTTCTCCATTTCCCTCTCCCTCATTTTATTCCTCCCCAGCACTGAGTCCTCTCCAGCCACCAACGTCAAAGCCTCCACTGACAGCGGCGTAGTCATCGCCTTTACCATTTGGCTCGGTGATCGTCGCCTCCAGTAACGGTCACCATAGCTGGTGGCATCAGCGTTGCTCTTACTTAAAGTACAACTGCCACTTGTTCTCTGCGGGCGCCGCGTGATGCATGTCGTCGTATCACGTGATGGAGGAGGTGACAAAGTGCGGCGGAGGGCGTATGACTCAAGGGCAGTAAGGAAGGAAGGTGGCGGAGGCGGAGGGCGGAGGAGAAAGAACGGGGAGGTAATGTGGAAGGAGGAGGAAGTGTGTATGGAGAAAAACAGAAGAGGGAATTAGAAAACAGTAAACTGCTTGGAGAATATAGGGGGAAGCAGGTCAGATCAGGTAGGGGAAGGAAGTGGGAAATAGAAGAGATTTACCTTGTTATTTGGTTGGATGTAGGTGTTATGAGCTCCAGTGCGTTGCGCGGATGGTTGGCATCGGGATGGGGGGGGGGGGGGAAGGAGCGAAAGGTTAAAGGATGGAAAAAACGGGGAGGAGAGAATGAGGAGGCAGGGATGTGAGAGAAGAGCAGGGAAATGAAAGGTCCGTGTGCAGGATTGCTGAGGAAGGGGAAGGAGAGATTGGGGGATTGGTGCGGAGGAAAGAGAACGGGGAACAAGGAAAATAAGAAAGAAAATTGGGAGGATACACCGATAGAGAACTGCGAAGGGAAAGCAG
>NC_051409.1:12780057-12780236 GCF_015228065.2 Penaeus monodon | reverse complement strand
TTCGAGCACCTCCGGCCCGTAATTGGATGTCACCCGAGCCGGTGTGTGGAGGAGTCGTGTAGCGCCTCTATTGTCAGCTCCCTCCAGCCACACCCGCCCTCGCCCTCGCAGCCCTGTCATCGCGGCACCCTGCGAGACCTCTCCGTAGGCATGCCATGCGGGTAAGGGACACGCATAGA
>NC_051409.1:12777790-12779325 GCF_015228065.2 Penaeus monodon | reverse complement strand
CAATTCCCACGGGGCCGAGATTAGCCCGCTCATTGCAAGAGAAGGCGGTTCGGATACCGGTCGGAGTGTGGAGGCCTCACGTATTGTTGCACCGGAGAGTTGGAGGAGCTGAGCGGACGCACAGGGAGCTTGGTCGGTCGGGTCGGGATGGTCGGAAGAGTTGGGGGAAGAGGGGGCAGGGGGAGAGATCCCGAGGCCTTTGTTTACATAAGTTTTATGAGGGCAAGCGAGGGCGTGTGTGGCTTGCCTCGGCTTATTATGTCTTTGCTGTCTGAGTCGTTCTTTCTTATGAGAATCTCGGCCTCGTCTTTTGTATACAGCGAACATCTTGTGCTGCACCCTCGTGCAAATAATTTTCTTTCTCTCTATTTTTTCCTCATTCTCTTTTTGCATATTTTGTCTCTTTTTCATTGTCACCTTATCCTTGTCGATCTTTCTTTTTTTAATTCAGGAACGAGATGAATATCGTAAATACAAGATAAGGTTGAAGATGTAAAAACAAATACACTTACGTAATGATTTTTATATTTGAATTCGACTTTGAACTGTATTGAATCTTGATACAACCGCCAGATTGACCATGAACTTGGCAAAGACAGACGCAGGCTTGAACTTGAACTCGCGAGAACGCAAGTCAGCTGACGGCAGGAGGCCCCCGAATGCCCCGTGCGCGTGAGCGTGGGCGGCGGCGGTGACACAGGTCATGCATTGTCGCGGTGGTGCTGCATCCAATAGCAGCATCCCCGATGGTAAGGAGTGTTGTTTATTAATCGATGTTGCTATGACGACCGCGAGAGGTCATGTGTCAAAGGGTTAGTGTGATGTCGTTCCTGGTAACACAGACAACGAGCCCTCATGCAAACGACCCGGTTGATATGTGTCTTTCATGAAAAAGGTTCCATAATTAGTAGACAGAAATAGCCGATTACATTGATTCGTTGAGACGTTATTCCTTAATCTTGCTTTCCCATGAATACCTGAGAAAATATTGACCAGAGGGGCATCTATTCATCGTACAAAGGAATAAAAATGCGAAAAGTGATTCTGAAGGATCAAAGGGGCGTCTGCCTTCCTCAGATGCTTTACTCAGAATTAAGGTACCTTTACATCTCGCATTCGGTTATTGGTGTCGTTAATGGTACTTTTTAGTCGTAGGCTTGTTGACGGCGAGTCGCTGATTCCGCATTCGCTAAAGGTTAGTCTTCGTGTCACTGGCTAGGAACGGAGCTAAGAGAGGCGACAATGTAGAAAGCCAGGATTAATGTTTATTTGACATTGTCTCATGACCTATCATGCCAATAAGGTAAATGAACAAAGGGAAGAGAGACTGTACTCCTCCGATAGTTATTATTTACGGAGAAAAGGTTCACACATCCTTATTTGCTGTTTTATCCCCCTCTCTCCAATGCATAATGTCTTCCATTATTACTCCTGGGTACGTACTCGATAATTGGGGGAAAATATGCAATCATTACCCCGCCTCCCCTTTTTTTCCCTTCTTGAGACTCAAGTTCTTCCAACGAACGTTAACATTC
>NC_051409.1:12777615-12777752 GCF_015228065.2 Penaeus monodon | reverse complement strand
ATGTACATATATGTATATTTGTATAATCAGTGTATACTTATCTTTTATTATGTATGGGCGCATTGTGTTTATTTTCCGGCCGGTTGTTGTGTCATGCGAGCTTTTATTCGTCAGTACAAATGAATTTTAGGTCATGT
>NC_051409.1:12777415-12777591 GCF_015228065.2 Penaeus monodon | reverse complement strand
TTGGTGGGCGGCGGTATGAGAGGAAATCCTGGTTGAACATGTCCCACGGGAGTTCTGTTGGAAATTGTTTTCCGACTTTTTGTTTCTCTTTTTCTTTCTTTCCCGCTTTCGTTTTTTATTATTATTTTTTTTTCATGTCGTGACATAATAAGGTCTAATGTGAAATTGGGTACCAC
>NC_051409.1:12776905-12777130 GCF_015228065.2 Penaeus monodon | reverse complement strand
ATCCTGAATTTAATCTTTTTGTAATTCGTATCCGCCTAGCACAACAGTCACGTGTGTAATATAGATTTTTTTTTCTTTCACAAACTTCACACTCGTTGCGTTTCTTTCCATGCATATTGCGCGCATTACTTGGTGAGCGTGTGAGGAGGCAGCCACTCGGACATGCCTGAGCCCCTGTCATCTGCGCGGTATTGTGTTCGAGACAAAGTGACAAGAGACCAGAAG
>NC_051409.1:12776497-12776704 GCF_015228065.2 Penaeus monodon | reverse complement strand
GATGGATATCCTGTGCTTCCTCGTCGCCCTTGCAGTCCCTCGGAGCCGGGGCGGAAGCAGACAGTTTCCTGTAGGGTTTAATTACCTTCCCGGCGGTAGCATCGTCGGCGCAAACATGGCTGCCAGTTGTTGCGGTAGATCACATTTTCTGTTTGTATTGGTCTAGTTGTCTATGGTTAAATCGTATTGTAATAAGATGCGTAATTG
>NC_051409.1:12776235-12776453 GCF_015228065.2 Penaeus monodon | reverse complement strand
ATTATAACCCCCTCCCAACCGAAACAGCGTCCACGAACATTCCCGTGAAGGCTACACTAAGAATCGCCATCACACTCGACAGCACCTCTCGAAAAGGAACGCGAAACGAGACGTTCTGTCGTATTTATCAGTGCGTTACGACGGCTGACGGGTGGCAGAGGGGCAAACCAGAACGAGTGGAAAGGTAAAGTTTGAAAAAAATGTAGCTTGAAACAAAA
>NC_051409.1:12775857-12776177 GCF_015228065.2 Penaeus monodon | reverse complement strand
AAACGAGGAACAGGGATAGAAAAACTTGTAGCCTATTGATGAGCATGTTTTAATAAAGCCAAGTAAAAAAGAGAGGAATATTCTCACAAGGAAAGAGAAAAATTGGACATGAAGGAAAATGATACATTATGCAATCAGGGAAATGAAATGCAGGAAATGCAAGCCCGTGCTGGTGTGCGTAAAGAATGGAAGGGCAGATAAGTTACAGAGACATCACGTTGGGGGAAACGAGCTTGTTGTGCTGAGATAGCGTCACCGGGAAAATCAATGTAACACATGTTAATCTCCCCTCGGCATCGTAGTTAATTAAGCATATTTGA
>NC_051409.1:12774297-12775337 GCF_015228065.2 Penaeus monodon | reverse complement strand
CGATTAGAAATACATTACTCAGCTGCGCCAATTGAGGTGGGCGTTCAATATGTCCGATTAAATCCCCGCTCATGATGCCCGCTATTACCGGGATTACAAACATTCTGCCTCACCTCTTGCCGCAGTCGCCGCCTGGCTCTCTTTCATCTTGGGACAGCGGTGGGCGGAGAGAGGAGAAGAAAGAGGAGAAAGGAGAAGAGGAGAGGGGCGGAGGAGGGGAGAAGCGAGATGGGAAAAGAGAAAATGGGAGGTCCGAGGTAGAGGAGAGAAGCGAGGAGGAGAAGAGAAAGTGAGGAAAGAGAAGATAGAGCAGTGGTAGACAGGAGGAGTGTGGAGGAAGACAGAAGTGCGAAAAGGAGAAGTCAGCGGCAGAGGAGAGGAGCGTGGCGAGGTAAAGAGGGGAAAGAGAAAGAGAAGACGAATTCGGGGAAAGAAACTGGTGTGGCGAATAAGGCGATGAAAGGAGGAGGAGAAGGAAACGAAGTGGGTGATCTGTCTTTGCAAGGAGTATGAAAACGGATAAAGATGAAAGAAAGGCGAAGCCCCAAGACGTAAAAAAGTCAGGAGAAAAGATGAGGAAGGTGTTGATTTTTCCGAGTCTCCATGTTCCCAGTATTTCCTTAAGGCGTGTAGATTAAGGAGGTGAATTATCCGGCTGCGAAGAGCGTGAGAAGGTGTGCAGCGATGTTTACGAGGCGGTGCAGGGGCGTGTTTACACCCAGGGCGGAGAGACGGTCGCGTTTTATTTCTATGTCCCTCCCTTTGGCACTCTCCACGCGCTCTTTATCGGGCGGTTTGTACAGTTATCGCAGGGTTGTTGACAGGTCGCGAGAGGGAGGTAGTTGGGCTCTATATTTGGCGAAGGTTCACGCTATGGCACTCTTGTTGCAAACTCTTACGGAGAGGGGACACCTTGCTCCCAGCTTGTTTCTCTTAATGGGCGTGTCACATTAGTATGGATTACGCTTTCGAGGTAGTCTGTCTATGGCAGTGGAGTGGTGCTCTGTGTGAGTCTACGGGGAGAGGGAAGGCTGTTTTTT
>NC_051409.1:12773382-12774242 GCF_015228065.2 Penaeus monodon | reverse complement strand
GGGCGCACTTAGTCATGATGGATTATTGACATTGTAAACATTAATTTGGGTCGGACTGAATCTATGAGAATATTTGCGTAAAAAAGACTGGGAGGGAAAGAAAAACTGTTTCACCGACGTCCTAATAACCCCGTACGATCTTTATTATTTGCAACGGCGAGAAGGGGTTTGTAATTAGCTTTGATGTCTCGTGACCCTTCAAGATCCTTCAGGGTAATTAACCTCAATCACCTCTTCTCTCATAATGAGGTGTGAGAGGCGAGCCATTATTCCTGAGATTCTTGAGGTCAGATTGGGTCAAGTAGAGCGTTCGTTCTGCCATCTCGTGCTTATAATTAGAATAACCACTGCGGTGGCATACTGGGTACTTAGTGTAATTGTGGTGGTAATGGGGATAATTGGGTTGGTTAATGAGGATTTTCTTGTGTTAGGATAACAATTCCCGTAAAGTTATGTTATTGGTGATTACCGAAACGCAGAATCGGGGGATGAAGCATTTAGTTCACTATCGATGGAAATGTCAATGTTTGTTAAAATTTTTGTAACGATTTTTGGCGAGTAAACTGTTGTAAACCTGTAGAATCTGATGACGTTTTATTACATGGAGTAATTACTGTCGTGATTGAGGTTGGAAGGGCCACAGGGCTGAAAAAACGTAGTTAAAAGAGAACTTCGAATGGGGAAAAAAGATTCTGTTTTCATTCGTGTTTTATGGCTGATGTTCGCAGCAGCAATATCGCGTGGAACGCTTTATCAACGTTATTTCACAGTGTTGTGTTTTGTGAATAATTACCGTACTAATGGAAGGGTTTGCGAAATGGCTTGAATTCGTCACTGTATGATGTTACTACTGCCTGTGA
>NC_051409.1:12771959-12773348 GCF_015228065.2 Penaeus monodon | reverse complement strand
ATTGGTTTAGCTCGATGGATTTGTTGGTTCTGGCTTAATTACTGATATTGTTTTTTATTGGAAGTTCCAATATAGGGAATAGACAGCGGCCAATACCAGTAGTCTGTGTCCGGTTTTAATGCAAAGCAGATGCTAGGCTCTTCATTATATAATCATTGATTTCGTGATGGCTGGCTTGATTGTCGTATTGTTAAAGCAGCTTTGGCAGTTTGAGTTTGCGGGGAGTATCGTGTGTTTGTTTCTTTTGCTGCTTATTTGCTGGTGATTTTTTCAGATCATTTTTTGTAGAAGAAAAGTAAAAGAAAATGGAACAGGTGTATTATATCGTAGTAATGCTTAGTAAACAGGATAGTGTAGTTCTATAGATTACATATCTTCCATAAAAGAAATGATGTTCTTACCCTTTGACCTGACCTGGCCTGACCTACAGCCGCAGAAGGAGACGCCGCCGTGTACAAATTCCCGACCCACTCCCGACTCTTCGACCACCTGCGGACGTGTTTCAAAGGTAACCAACTAACCGGGCAGGCAGATAGGCCGGCAGGGCGGGAGTAGTGAGAGCGTGACCTAACCTGCCCGTCCTGCCGCAATCTGCCCACAAAAGCCCGCGAGTGCCCGCGCTTAACCATAGTCGCCCTCGACCCCTCCCCTACGAGTTGCAGTGTGTACACGTAGTCACTAACTCATTTTCTATTCCACCTCCCCCTTTGTAGTGTCGAGACGCAGAGGGTTTGCTGTGACCCTGTGATTTTCCTGTTTGGTGTGACTAATGTGTAAAACTGTAGCACTACTCGTGAGTCTCCCGCTCCGCCCAACCACTTCGCTGCCTCTGCTGGCCGCCCGTACCATCACGCCATGTCCCTGGGAGGTGGCTAGTGCACTGTGTAACAGTGGCGTCATGGCGCATCCGTTCGGTAAATTTGTGTTTTGTAGCGTAGTCCTTACGATGTGGGTATGTAACTAACACGATTAAAATCTAATGTAGTATATGTACTCTTATAGTATGTTTATATTTCACCATCTCGTTACTTTACTCCAAGCGCTTCCCTGTCCAGATGCATTATGCGTTATCGTAGAGTCGAAGTCGTAACATACTAAGTAATGGCACCCAGTCAATACGCTGCCCCGGTAAGTCTGAATTTGTTAGGCTTTATGGTACATTCACCGAGGCTGGAATCGCATCTGCTCTGACGCAGATTGTCTGTGGTTTCATTCGCACATATTGTACAGGCTTATTCCATCCTGAGTTATTAGTGAATACGTGATGATATTATCCTTCTGACGTACGACGTTAGATGACTAGTGAAAACAGGAACAAAGTGCTCTCGGAACAAACAAATGTTGAGATATCTTCGGCTCTTCACAGAGATTTAGAGGCGTATAGAGAAT
>NC_051409.1:12770660-12771785 GCF_015228065.2 Penaeus monodon | reverse complement strand
GATGGCCCTGTAAGTTCTGTATAAAGCGTGCATCTATGATAAACAGTAACAATTCACATATCCGCGAGAGGACAATTATCATTTAGTTTTACGAATATTTAACGTCAGCAGCATGAATGAAACGAATAATTGTGATTTCGACCGCAGCTTTACTGTCATTTGATACAGTTCTGCCAGGCTGTTGTATTTCTCAATGTCGTTTCAGAACACAAAGACTTGTCGGTACTCTGATAATAAATTATTATTGCCAATCCGCGAAGTGTCACAATTGTACCCGCTTTTGGTACAGGCCGTCTCTTTTTATCACTGCAGTAGTTTCATAGCGCTGAAATGCAGCTTAGCAGTATCTGTGTAGTCATGACGTCAGTGTTGAAGGCCTCGGAATAGCCACTGTTATGACGCCACAAAAGTTGAGAACGAGTTCCTGCCTAGTGTTGGCCATGGCGTGTTTCAGTATGGGTGAACGATGCACTGAAATGGCGACATCATATCGAGAAGTAATGGAAAGGCAGCAGAGTTGAGCGTGCGGCGGGAGAAGATACTAGTATAGTGCGTGGGGGAGATACGGCACTGCTTCGCGTAGTCGGGTTGGGAAAGTGCACCAACGCGCATTTCAAGGCGATAGACATACAGTGCTCTCCTGTCACACAAAAGGGGCATTGTTTACGGTGCCTTACAATAGCTTCAGCTCCTTGTTTGCTGGAAGAGAAGGAACAAGAAGTTTGGTGGAGGCAAGCACTGTAGCTAAGCAAGGTCAAGAGAAAAGAGCTGTGCTGACCACGGTGGTAGTAGATAGTCTGTTTTTCCTAGATGTAGAGGCTGTTTCCGAAGGTTAACCTTTACGTCACAGTGTTGCACAGTGGTGTATAGATGCGGAATGTGGGTGACAGTGGTGTATCTGGGGACGAAGTATTGTGTGCATAGTTAGTAGTTGTAATTCCTAGCTGTCCCCAGGTTGTTATTGAAAACAGATGTGCATTCCTGAAAGTTTAGCCTGCTAGACTAAAAGTGTTCGTAAAAGGGAAACGGAATATTGATTTTGGGATACATGAGACAACGACCGTACTGTTCTTCAATTCCATGTTGACACGGTGATCGAAGCTAGAAGACGCTGCGTTGAGCATG
>NC_051409.1:12769748-12770550 GCF_015228065.2 Penaeus monodon | reverse complement strand
AACGAATTTAAATTTTTGATAACGATGTTTTTTCTTTTGCGAATACAGAAGTTTCTTTCATTTACTATGTTTACCTAAGAATAAACGAGAACTGAATCTGGAAGTGGATTTCCAGCCAACGCTCCCTCAAGGGGACCTTGCGACGAGAGAAACGAGATGGAAAGAATATCATAATACCAAAAGTAATTAGTCCAGAATCAGTGTTTACGACTCTTGCTTGCCTCCAGGTAGCCAGGCTGATGGAGGCTGACTTCGGAAAATCTTCTTAGCTTAGTTATTGTTATGTAATTGGATTTCCCGGAACGAAAGGTCTACTATACCCGGTTATGGAGTCAGGCCACCTTATCTTTCGAGGAATTTGGCTCAGAGCATCCGCAGTCACGTGGGGCATACTCGCTGGCATTTGCATACATATTATACCGACTATATCCACCTCAGCACACGCACTTACCCTCTGGTTTACACGGTATGGAACATATGAACAAGTATAGTGCGAAATCCATCCTGCTTTTTCCCCCCGTCTCGCTGCCCCCTCCGGCGCCTCGTCACCCGTGGGAAACCTACCGCGTACAGTGATATTGTCGATAAATTAACGTCGGCGCCCAGGGTCTTAGCCAATTTTCCAGCCGGGCGCAGAAGGAGATTGTCAATATTCAAATCCAATTTCCGGAGGCAGGTAGACCTGAGGCCGGGATTTAGTCGAGAAGGTTGAAGGCGGCGGCGTGGGGAGGCCTCGGCGCATACGGCCTGCCACATGAGCAGAACATGTGTGCACGTACGTAACATGTGTGTATGTACGTAA
>NC_051409.1:12768209-12769649 GCF_015228065.2 Penaeus monodon | reverse complement strand
AAGATGGATAGAGATATGCATGTAGACAAATAATTGGCAGACTTAGAAAGAGCGTCAGCTCGCAAAGGTTTATTTATCGAGATTGTAAGTATATATATTTACTAAGTCACTTGGTGACCCTTTTTGTTCATTTTAATTTAGCACGTGTGTTTAAGTCAAACAGTTAATCGAGAAATCAGTCATTTAGTGGACGAATTAGGCCGAAATTTCTCCAGCACGCAAATTAAATAATTAATTTTGATTACATTTTATATGCTAATTTGATATTTGCATAATTGCGTAATAAGGTTAAGAGATAATTGGATACACATGGAATTCTTCAGGTGGTCACCCAAGGCAGTACTTGGGTTTTAAGTCGTTACTTTAAAGACGTGGCATTTTTATGGTCATCGACGAAACCGATTGATGCAATTGAGATAAAGTTGATAGACCTGTTGTCTTCAATGCTCGTTATCGCCAAAACAGACGGTAATCTGGGAGTTCCTGTCCCTGTTCTTGATCTGTCATGATTATGTCGAGGAATATGAATTAAAGTAAGGCCTTATCCTGCCTTACCATTACTGTTTCTTTTCAGTCTCTGATAACATCTTCCATGATATCTGTTTTGCCAACTTTCCCGCAACGCCCTGTTTCCTTTGAATCTCCCTGCAGCTCCTCGACCCTTCGCACATTTCCTAAGGGCCTTTCCCTCCGTATGTCTCCGCACGATTCTCGGGAGGGATCTGCCGGGACATGATGCGTTGGAGCAATTATATTCTGACATGATGAATGCTTCTTGTTGCACGATCCCTTAAGCTTCTCGTCCCCCTCCCCCCTTCCTTCCTATCCTTTCTTATGTGATGCGTCTGTTAGTGGGACTTCGTCTGGGTCTTTTTTTTTTCTTTCTCTCACTTTCTGACATTGTGTGGTTTCATTTCGTATGACTTAGCTAATTTGACGATGGCATTCTATCCAACAGCCAGTACAACTTCTAGCGTCTCCGTTACCACGTCAAATACTGCCGTCACGAACACTCCTTTTCCACTTCGTAATAATGTCGACGCCGACCGGTCTCACCCGAAACATCACCTCCGCCGCCGCCGCCGTCTGCGCAACAGTGCCTGTTAGCGACTCCACCTCTGTGTACAGTGCCACGCCGTCGCTGCCACCTCTAATACCCTCGCCTCCGGTGCCTCCGCGCTAAAGGCTCTCTCACTCGGCCCGGCCCCGGAGTGACGTTTAATTAAGAACCACACACGAGTCATTTGCATATTTTACCGTCTGGGGCGCTGCCGCCGGAACAGAATGGAACGGCGAGAGAGGGATGGAGGCAAGGAAGGCAGGCCTGCGATGGGGATGAAGGCTGTGTTGAACGAAGGAATGATGGGGGAGTGTGTGGGAACGGAAGTAAGAGTGAGAGCTAGAGTCAAAGATAGAATAAAGGAAAAGAGATATAAAGAT
>NC_051409.1:12766916-12767706 GCF_015228065.2 Penaeus monodon | reverse complement strand
TCTGCATGGTAGTGGGTAATTAACTGTAAGTACTGACAGATATCGGGACAAAACTTACACAAAACACATAAGCAGCATTTCGTTTCAGGTTTACTTTAGTTACCCGCGATTTAGCACTGGGCACCATTTCAGAAAACCAAGACCCCGAACATAGAAAACGGTTGTTGTTGTATTCCAGCAATGACTGTACGAGTTATTTGTTGATCTCCTTTTCGCCATTTGACACTTTCCCTTTTCCCTTTCAGTGTCGAAGCTTCGAGAACACTGGGATGAGACGAACAGCGTCGTGCTGGCTCGAAAGACGCAGCTGGATGCCATGTACGCTGACACCCACAAGTTCGACGCCAAGCGCGCCGAGCTGGAGACGTGGCTCGCGAGGATGGAAGCCCGCCTGGAGAGGATGGCGCCAGTGGCCCACACCGCCGACGTCCTCGACCAGCAGATTAGGGAGCAGAAGGTAAAATTGCATATTGGAGTCCTTTCGGTTAGGCTTTCCGAAGGTTCTGATGGAGAATTAATTCTTGCTGTATTATTTTTCATAATATATGGTGGTTTTGATTATGAGTGAGGACTTCTTGCCATGTACGTCTTGGAGTGCCGGGGCACTGGCTGGCATATCAGCATCTTGTCAAAAGATAGATACATGTATTAGAAGAGATTCTGTAAAAAAAAAAATATCATTAGATTTATTAACAATACGGTTTTATAACGATAGATCTATCGACAGACTGGTCAGTGTTCGATGATATTTTATTTAGAAGAAAGCTTAAACTGGTATATTTGGTGTAGG
>NC_051409.1:12765745-12766312 GCF_015228065.2 Penaeus monodon | reverse complement strand
ATAGTGTCACCCGATATACATTTCTTTTAGTTCTGCATTTCCGAGACCTAAGTCTAAAAGGCTTTTTCTTATGGCACATAATGATCCCAGGGAAATTTGGCTAAAAGTTATATTATCACTGGTAGCAAGTGTACCGTTGAAAAGATAAACGCAGGGACGATATCTGATGCCTAGCTTCACAAAATTAGTTGTAATAAAGACAGAAGATCACTATAAAATTTAGATTGAATTAAATCAGTTTTACGTTTCACTTTATGAGAAAGAGTTGCTTTGCTTCGTACTGAATTTATGATGCTGATAAATTTTGCGTCTGTGTCTGGTGAAAACGGAACATTTCGCTTAAGCTGATTTACGTGGAATCAGATAAGATACTACGGCTTCATCGGATGTCAATAAAGGACGAGCAATCATTTTTTATGAGATACAGAGACGAAATAGGAGTCGTTAGATTGAATACGCTCTCGAGGCGGTACCGGATGCTGAATAGCGCGCTCGCAGTCGACATCCGTTGGAAATTTTATTGAAGTGATAAGACGTTTGAATTATACTAAAGTGATTGAAATAATT
>NC_051409.1:12764736-12765167 GCF_015228065.2 Penaeus monodon | reverse complement strand
TCATCTACGTAATACAAGGTATACGGAATGCATGAAGAGTTTCTTCGAGTTTCTTTACAAGCCTGTTATCGACACATGATGGAAGGCAAGCCTCCCATCCCCTCGGGTCCAATCGGCAAGCCGTCACACCCCTTTCATTATAATACTCGATGCAAGCTTTTGTTCCAGCCTGGCCACCTCGTCTCCCCCGGCGCAACGCGATTTTCTTCTTGGCTTCCTTCCTCTGCGTTTTTATTTCACCTGGAGGCAGCAGCTCCTTACTCCTCCCGCTTCGTATCTGATTATCGAATGAAAAATATGCAGGGGAAGCATTTTTTTTCCCTCTCTTTCTTTTTATTTTTTGTACCCTCGACTAGGAGCATTAACTTGCCTGCCACATGTTGATGGTGAACAGGGCGAAGGCGAATATAAAGCATTTCATCAAGCAAGAC
>NC_051409.1:12764257-12764696 GCF_015228065.2 Penaeus monodon | reverse complement strand
CCAATTACTGTTCGTTCTCATTTCCTTTATCGTCAAAAAATCTTTTAATTGTAGTTACATACGTAATTATGATAAAGGATCGTGAAAGAGATAAATCACGTAGAATACAGGACGTGCTGTTACTACACAAAAGCTACGTTTCTGCTCCTGTGGAATTTGTTGAAATTGTTCGAGTATAAAACGAACTTAGACCGTGACAAAAATGTTCTAGATAAGGCAAAGAAAAGAAAGGAAAATCTTCTCTCTTAGAAAGTGTCTTACTTAGTTATGCATTCATATGTTCACATTCCCGCGAAAAAGGGAGAGGCTGAAGGGATAGGAAGAGCAAGATAAAGATATGAAAAAGTCGGGAAGAGTCGGCTAGAGAAACAGAGAAAGGCTAAAAATATAGAAAGAAAATGAGGGGAAAAAAGCGAGAGTTGAAAAAGCAAGAAGCTGC
>NC_051409.1:12764049-12764168 GCF_015228065.2 Penaeus monodon | reverse complement strand
TATCTGAAGGCAGAGAGGTGCCACAACCTAGTGCCCATTCTGTCGGCCTGCAACTCCCCACAACTCCACCCCAATGAAAAAACGTTAATTTATAGGCAAAATAGAGGCCAGTGTAGATT
>NC_051409.1:12763401-12763802 GCF_015228065.2 Penaeus monodon | reverse complement strand
TAAGGAAGACATGCAAAGGTAAAAGCAGAAATCAAGACATATTCAGAGCTTATATAGGTGTATGCAGAGACCGAAACAAATAGATAGAGATAAAAAACAAAAGAAGGAAGACAAAATGAAATGACCGAGACGGAAGCATAACCGAGGACAGGAAACATCAGAGGCAAATACAGAGACTGCTACTCACACCAAATCGGCCAGCTGACAATCGCGTTTTCAGAATACAGATACATCACCCGGGGATCGTGCGATCGGACAAGCAGGCAAACAGGCTCTTATCGGGGTATTTGCAGGAACGTTCCCGGGACTGAACTTTCCGACAGGAGAAGCGGAAATGGATGGGTTAGGAGATGTGTTGCTTATCGCCCAACTTGACGTGCATTTTCTTCTTTCTTGCTTCC
>NC_051409.1:12762546-12762613 GCF_015228065.2 Penaeus monodon | reverse complement strand
TAACAAGTCGAACTTCTCCATGTGAAGGTAAGGAATTACCTCGCACAATGTACTACTCTTGGGTGAG
>NC_051409.1:12762257-12762462 GCF_015228065.2 Penaeus monodon | reverse complement strand
ATTGAAATTTATCCCCAATTACATTTACATGAAAACTCATAATCGGCAATCAACGGGGTAATCTGGAACTGTCCAGGGGGTGTTATACCTTTCTGGGAAGACAATGCTTGGGTTATAAATGGCAGGAGTGATCCCATTGGCCTAAAAGATGAAGACTACATTGTATAACCCAGGATCTCTACTTCACCAGCTGGCGATTACAGGC
>NC_051409.1:12762089-12762230 GCF_015228065.2 Penaeus monodon | reverse complement strand
TTTCGGGAGGAAGAGAAAACTACATATATAAGTCAGGTACCTACCAGTAGCAGTAATTCTCTCCAACGGTTTGATTACCCATAAGGAAAAATTGGAGGGTATGCACACAGAATAGCAGTCTACCCTCATTTCATACATGTA
>NC_051409.1:12759251-12761721 GCF_015228065.2 Penaeus monodon | reverse complement strand
CTCATGTAATGAAATCACGATGGTACGGAAATGGAAGGTAACTAATGCAAATAATAATTATTACGTTGTTTATTGACATGAAACCAAAAGCGTCGTTTCATCTCGCTTTCTGGTTGAATTTCCAGATTTAAAGATCAAACCAAACCCTGTGAGTAATGTAATTACGTGTTGATTCAAGCCGAAGCCAGAGCGAAAGATCAAAGATTTTTTTAATCAAGGCCAGTGCTCAGCGTCAAAGCCTGTGCTATGTATCAAAAGCGGCACTACATGATACTCATGATAAAGAAGTTCAGTGGCTGACGTGAGAGAGGTGGGATGATTGTAATTCTAGGCCAAATTATTTTGTTTTGCATGTTGAAATTATTGTTGCGTTTTTTTTTTCTTTTCCTTGTTTGCCTCTTCTTTTGGATTGATTAATGCGATGCGGTGCAAAATTATTCACACAATTTTCAAGAGGTAAAGCAGACTAGTGGCTGAATCTGCATGAGTAAAACTAACTTCGTACAACATCCCTTCCAGGGTTTCCACGCCGAGATCCACCAGTACAAGCACCAAGTGGAGCTCTTCAACCAGATGACTCAGCGACTCATTGCCATATATCAGCATGATGACACACGGCGGCTCAAGAAAATCACTGAAACGATCAACCTGCGCTATAGTAGCCTCAACTCCAGGTGTGTATCGGGAGAGTATAGATTGAGGAGATAGTCGTGAGGAAAGAGAAATTAAATTTTTATTTTTCAACTTTTACGCCAGGATTGTTATTCATATATCGCCATCCATTCAATATGAATTATCTCATGCACACAAGCATAAATGTATGGAATGTGTTTCTGATGTTTGTTCTAAAGCAAAGTATACCTGAGCAATAAAGCTCAACGGTCTTGAGTTTCCCCCTTAAGAAGGACCATTTTCTATGACACGATATCTGGTACGTTTTCTTTGGCCATGCCACATGTTGCAGGGGAACTGTAATATTATTGTTATGCAGAAAGTCCAAAGCCCTTGAAAAATACTTCCAAATATAAACCACCAGTTATCTCGGCATAACGCAATCGAGCGTCCATTTAGGCACTACAGGCCTAATCCCTTTCTTTGTGTTCCCACAGCATCATAGCTCGCGGAAAAGCCCTCCACTCGGCTATGAACTCGCTGCACAACTTTGACAAAGCTTTGGATAAGTTCGCCTCCTGGATGAGCGAAGCCGAATCCAGCACCGACATCCTGGAACTGGAAGTGGACAAACTGGGTCCAGGACGGCGAGACCTGCAGGCACGCGCGCCCATCGCTCATCTCAAGGTAGGTTGCCCGAAAAAAATGTAGTACATATGATTGGGTCAAGATGAGGAGCTTTGTGACTGTGATTCTCGGTAGTAAAGAATTAATAAAACAACGACAATGGGAACGTGGGAACGGAGAAATATTACGAATAAAGGATTAGAGTCTGGGCAGTGGTGTTGAGGGAAAAAAGTTTTGAACCCTGTATAGAAGAGAGCAACTGCATTTTATTTTTTTTAAAGGCTGTATTTTCAGATAAACTTGCATTTTGTTAGAGAGCTTGTGTACTTGTAGTTGTGTGACTTTGTATGAAGACGTGTGGTGTATGTGTACATACGCATACAGAGGAAATGTATGAGTCAGTCTAGGAAGTTTGCAAAGTACGGATAAAGTTTGCCAATAATAATTTCCACCGTTTCTTTTATCTATGATATAGGGAGAATGCGTTTTCATGTAAGTGAGCTACAGTAATTTTGCGATATCTGTTTAATAGAAGCAAAAAGCTTTGGAATTTGTAGAGCTACCAGTTACTTCCCTAATGTGCCGCAAACTCTCACTGGTAAAATAATACCGATTTTGACGAGTTGCACGGCGCACGTGATATGTGACCAGTCAACAGGATTCCCATATTTGCGCACAGGAATTCCGCACTCCACGCGCAGCCGAAAACGGCAAAGTTTCCTCCCTGGTTTGTGTGTACTCGCTCGTGTGCTTAAGTGCTCGTTTGTGTGCGTTCACTTAAGAGACATCAAAGGTAGAAGGATAGATGCAACAACTTGAGCTAGCAGAGGAGAAAAGTTCGTTCGTCGAGGCGGAAGTTGAACTTGACATGCCGGGAGATACGTAATTACCGCTGATTCGACGACAGAAAGTACCGACCCGGCGAGGGGAGGCTCAGCCATCCAGTGCGAGGTTCCTAGTGGTTAGCGGCAGAATGGAATGAGTTGCGGGGAAATAGGGTAGGGCAGTAAGGGAAAGGGGTGAGTAGAAAATGCGGTAGTGGAAAGAGGAGAGGGAGTGGGGTATGGGAAAAGGAGAAGAGGGGATAGAAATAGCAGAGGAGGGATTGGATAAAGGAGGAAAATAGAGAGAGGGAAATGGAAGCGAAGAGGGTGTGGGAAAAGGAAGTAACATCATCTGTATTACCTCCTCGAAGTCCTTTGCTCTTTAGTAAGCAACCTGGTAGAGCAAT
>NC_051409.1:12756268-12756413 GCF_015228065.2 Penaeus monodon | reverse complement strand
GGGGGGGAAAAGGAGGGGGAAAAAGGGGAAGAAAAGAAAAGAGGGGGGAACCCGGGGGGGGGGGGGAAAAAGGAAAGGGAAAAAAAGGGGGAAAAAAACCCCAAAAAAAGGGGGGGGGGGGGGAAAAAAAAAAAAAGGGGGGGGG
>NC_051409.1:12755171-12756185 GCF_015228065.2 Penaeus monodon | reverse complement strand
AAAGGGAAGGTTTAAAAGAAGGGGTTTTTTTAAAAATTCAAAAACCGGTCAAAAGGGGCTCAATTTTTCTTGATGGCCTTTTTTCCCCGGGAAAACGTAGGGCCCCGGGGCCCCTTCCATCGGGAACGGAGAGGGGCTTCTAATTTAAGGGAAGGAAAGGGAGAGGAGGGGAGCGCACCCCTTGCTTCTTCCTGTGAGATGAAGGCATTAACGCACCTTTGGCCAGTTTCTTGATTAAACGTCAAACAGAGTTGTGCGAGTGAGAAAGGGACTTGGATGAGGCGTCCGGGGTGCTCCTAAAGGTGCAGCGCCTTTAGTGCCGCGGCGGGGAGCCTCCCCGGGGGAATCCTCCTGGATGGCAACTCACAGCCACCAGCCAGCCGTAAACACCACCAGCTGGCAGTTATGGTGTCACACAACCACACTGTACCTGGCCCGGACACCACTGCGCTACGTCGCTCTTGGGCCGTGCGATCTTACGGGGATAAGGTGGTTAGAGAGAGTTCTCGCTTCTTGTGATATATCGATATATCATCATCATTATCAATTTCATCCGCTTTTACGATAACAAAAGGCACTGAACAGTATAGTTGTGTCCGTTGTATCCGACATTTTCGCCTCATGATATGTAAGTGCAGTTTAGCCTCTCTTTCTAATAATTTTTTGGGAAGATCAATATGATTCTCTAATTTCTTTGTAAACATTTCTGAAGCCTCTTTACGCGTGCTTTGTTAGCCAAATCCCAGGAGCGCAACCCGTAGCGTCGCCATCTTTTGTCTAACAAACTTTCGAGCGCATATTCGACATAGTTGTTTAGCACCTTGCACATGTGAAGCAGGAAATGCGAAAGTTTTGAGCCCGGAGAGACCCATCGCGAAACGCAACGGCACACCAGGTGTAAACAAACTCTCGCTGAGTAATGTTTTTTACGGATGCCCTAATGCGTTTTAGCGCCCGCTCGCTTTTTCGCCCCTTCTTTCCCTGATATTTTTCCTCTCTCCTCTCTATCTGCAC
>NC_051409.1:12754511-12754879 GCF_015228065.2 Penaeus monodon | reverse complement strand
ACCCTCTTCCTCCTTCTCTCTCCCTTATTTTTTTCCTTTCTTATTCCAATCCCATTATTTTTTTGCCTTTGTCAGACGCTAAACACGGAAAACTTTTGAGATAATTGGCTGCCTCGCATGTGGTTTAGCTTGATTTCTGAATGCTCAGATGGGTAAGGGTGCGATTTAACGTGAAGAGTGAGTATGTGGGTGTTGGTAAGTTTGAGGAAGTTAATGAGCGTGTAGGTCAGTGGAAACGGGGTAGTGTGATTGGCTGTGAATCATTGAGTGTGAGTACTAAGGCCTTATGGGTAGATGAGGGAGCGAAAAAAAGAAAAGAGTGGGAGACATGAATGGAAATAATTAAGGAGGAGAGGAAAGCAGAAAAT
>NC_051409.1:12754201-12754418 GCF_015228065.2 Penaeus monodon | reverse complement strand
AGGATGAGTAAGGGCGGATTGGGGGAATATATGAAAGAGCAGGGAGGGGCCTTGAGGTCCTAGTGGCGTGAACCTGAGAGCGAGAGGGGAAAGGAGGGGAATGGCCGAGAGAGCTTTTTATTGTAGCGTTTAAAGAGAGATAAAAGCCATGCCTCTGTATACCAGCAGATTCGGGGAAAAAGATGAGATTAGAGATAGGGCTGATATCACTGACCCA
>NC_051409.1:12753577-12754099 GCF_015228065.2 Penaeus monodon | reverse complement strand
GCAAACGTTGCTAATTATTAACAGAAGAATAAAAAGATTTGTATGTAGATAGTAGACCCGGTGCGGATATTTTAAATTAGATATTGCTGTAGTGAAGAACGCAGAACTTTATTCTCAAGATTAATCATAAGAGAAGTTTCCTGCGGTAATGTAAGCTCGTCTATTGCCTCAGCGTCCATCCACTTGCCCCAGAAATATTCTGGAGACAAGCTCAGGTGGCCGTAATGCGCAGGCCGCCGTCGTAACAGGTCGTGTCTCGCGCTCTTGATGGAGGGTCCCGGAGATCCTGCCTCGTCGCTCGCCGCCATGGGGATGCACACAGCTAATTTGCTCGCCTCTCTGTCTCGCCGTCTCAGGAACGCGGCCTCTCAACGGGAGGCGGAAAAAACTCTGGGCGAGACGAGGGAAATTACGTGCGACGAGGGCTGTATTGTCTCCACCGTGTGCGTCGCCAGGACCTCGTGCGGCGAAAGGATGCTTTGCGCCCCTTCGATGGGCCCCGGGTCGGGAGGGCGCCCAAGG
>NC_051409.1:12752515-12752775 GCF_015228065.2 Penaeus monodon | reverse complement strand
ACTATAAAACCTATACAAAAGCTTGCGTCAAGGAGCGTGAAAAGGCCGAAGGGATGTACCGTGCAGGAAGAAATGCTAAAAGATAAAATGGAAAAAAAAAATTTGCATAAAGTCAGGAACTTTGTGAGCTTGACACTCACAGCTTCCCATTGGAACAAGATGCAGACATGTTGGGACAAAACGGCATCGCGAAACACAAAAATATACAAGGGAAAAAAAGTTAGCTGAAAGAGTATACAATGATAACGTAACAGAGAACC
>NC_051409.1:12752201-12752482 GCF_015228065.2 Penaeus monodon | reverse complement strand
TCGAAAAAAATGTTGAAATATGCACCCCAGGAGGTGCCTGCACCGGCCTGACATAAATCTTTACTTGGACGGGACGACTCCAGCGGGGAACCTGAGAGATGCCAAGAACACAGCAGGAGAGGCAAGGGGAAACAGGGGAAGAGGCGAATGCAAGGAAAGGGGAAGGGAGACACGAGCGAAGGCTATTAGAAAAAGAGGTAATAGATGGGGAAAAAAGGAAGATGCGAAGGAGTGGGAGGGGAAACGGGGTTGAATATTAAGGAAACGGGCGTAAAGGAAAT
>NC_051409.1:12751678-12751760 GCF_015228065.2 Penaeus monodon | reverse complement strand
AGTAGAGCAAGGCGGTAGGGATCAGTGGCCTGCCAGTGGGTAGAAATGTAAAAGTCATTCATTCGGACCATGAGGGTTATTT
>NC_051409.1:12751241-12751601 GCF_015228065.2 Penaeus monodon | reverse complement strand
TATGGGGGTTATCTTTCATCCATTCTTTCTATGAGGGTTATCTTTCATCCATTCTTTCTATGGGGGTTATCTTTCCGTGCGCAAGTGGCAGAGAGAGAGAGTAGGATTACTGAGAAGAATGCTAGTTCTGTTGGTGTACCCGTGTGTTGTAAAGGTCTGTTTGTGACAAGATGAATGTGATTCAGTATGCTTAATTGTAGAATGTAGAACAAAAGCATAGAATAGGTAAACAGGTTTAGAATATATTTTAGGGGTAAAAGCCGAAGGTGTGATTATTTGTAAACATGTATATAAATGGATATTGCCAGAATGTGAATATACGGCCCATATGACATATAACGGAATTCGCTCCAAAGTAAC
>NC_051409.1:12750299-12750998 GCF_015228065.2 Penaeus monodon | reverse complement strand
TTCCTCGCCCCTTTTGCCGTCCCCCTTTTCCTCTACACTTCCCCCCCTCCCTCTCTTCAAGAATCCCTTCCAGGGGCTAATTAGCGCTAAAGTTTTATAACGCTTTCCCCTGTGGCGCATCTTTACGGGTATTTTATGTAATCTGTTGGTCTTTTTAATAACATGCATCTATCGCGCTTCACCGAGCATGTAAAAGAGCCGTCAGAGCCAGGGGGAGAGAGCGAGGGCGGGGTGGGTGAGGGCGTAGGGGAATATTGATAGTGTATTGATGGTGATCGTGTGATGAAGGAGGGGGTGTTGTGATAAAAGTTATCTGGTATTAACCACGTAATGATGGCGGTTGTGATGGGAGTTTGTTGAGGTCTTATGGGAAGGATATGGGATAGTCGATGTAAAAAAAAAACGTTTGCAGCAAAATTGAGTGGGAAGTTGCTGGAATTGGTAAAAGTAATAAAATCCAGAATACTTCAGCGAACACGAACTTAAAATGCTTTAAAGGGAAAAGGGGAGATGGGTCAGAAAAAACACAGTGTGGAAATATTGATAGGGTACTGGCGGTGACTGGCGATACAGCATTGCGATATTGTGGTCACGTTATGATGAAGTAAGTGTGGAAAATGTGTGAATCAGAATGGAGAGGGACATGGAGGCAATTGTTAAAAGTGATAGAATCAGAAATATTCCAGCTAACACTAACTT
>NC_051409.1:12747386-12748668 GCF_015228065.2 Penaeus monodon | reverse complement strand
CTGAGGTTGTCAAAGGAATAGAGAAAGATTGAAGGGAGAGGCGGAAGTAGACGGGAACGATTTACTAGTGCGGGATCAGGTTTAGTGCAGCGTCGGGAGCAGTTCCATAGCAAGGCTGCGCATCAGTATTCCTCTCCGGCCACACGCTGAATCATCCTGAAATATTACAATTCGTTTTAGCACGTGTTTTATTGCGCCGCGTCAAGGCCTGTGGTTCTGGCCTGGCTCCCGGGGCTAATTACTTGACCTTGTAAAATTACCTGGTGACATATTGAATATTTTACTTATTGTTTTGTATATTTCCTAGCTTATTGTTCATCTCTTTGGAATGGTGTAACTTTGTTTGCTGAATGTACCATTTGCCTTCTGTTGTGTTTGTATTTTGAAAAATTAATTCTTTGTTCTTTTCTCGTTGCAGGTAAGCGTGTCTCCCGGCAGTGCAAACACAAGTGAGTAAACTCTCGAAATTGTATTATTATTTCACTTTTATTCCCAGTCCCCCTCAGTCCTCTCCCGCTCCCTCGCCCTAAGTACGGTTAGAAGTAACGATCATGGTCTGTGTTGTGGCGGTTATTGTGAGGGGCCTGTTTAGTATTATTGTTACTTTTGGGGAGGCACCGTGATGCCTGGACATACTCAGGTGATACTATCTGATAATCTATGTTATGTTTGCGTTTTGTGCTTGTCTGTGCTTGATGTGAATATGCAGGTGCGTTGAAGGAATAACGTTGGTGTGCATAGGGAAAGCATTGTCTTTCCTTTCGATACTCATTTGACTAGCATGATACCACCCACGGCATCTCCAGCTGATACTATGACGTGGGTAATAACCATCCTCCACGGTCTCTCATCCTGCTTCTCCTCCAGGGAAGCCCAGAGCCCTGCCCACACGTCTCCAGCACATCATATTCTTTGAGGTTCCCGCATTCTGTTTTTGAGAGCTCTCGCGACCCGTGTACTGGAACCTTCCACTACACTTTCCCTCTTTGAAGAAGCCGGTATGAAAGTTACTCGGAGAACGTCGAGTTAACATGCGTTCCGGGGTCACCGTCTTGCGCTAACCTGGAGGAGGGAACTTGAGTTTTCCGCAGGGGAAGGAACTTCAACTTATTCCATATGAGTGGGATGGGGGCATTTTCGAAGCAACGGAGGTACAACGAAGAGATGAAATGAAGGGGCGAATGTTATGGCAACGTCTACGTCCCGATCCCAGAAAGGATCACGGGCGGGGGAATATCGTACGACTCTTCGGTGATTTCCGTCGCCTTCAATCGTGGCTCAT
>NC_051409.1:12747033-12747203 GCF_015228065.2 Penaeus monodon | reverse complement strand
ATGTATTCCCTCTTTCCCTCCTTCACTCATTCCCACTTCTTTGCACTCTCCATTGACCACGCCCAGATCACATACGTGTGAGACAATACAAGCAAAGGTCATTGTCTGTAAATAGGGTTGCCGTGGGTTGCCTTGCCTGTGCTTGCTGCTTACAATGTCTGAGGTGTGCT
>NC_051409.1:12746695-12746918 GCF_015228065.2 Penaeus monodon | reverse complement strand
GCAGGATGATGGAGGAAGGAAAGGAGGGAGGGAAAAATATAAATTCAGCGAAGTACCCAAGTAGTATTGGGTTGATGTATGCATTGTTCTACCAGGATGAACAACTCAGGGATATGTTAAACAAGGGAAAACCATCAGAATAGACCGACTGTGTGCGGGAATGAAATAGAGAGACCACGGGAGAAATGACCCATTGTTTACTAGGCTGGAAGGAACAAACCAG
>NC_051409.1:12746083-12746499 GCF_015228065.2 Penaeus monodon | reverse complement strand
CGCGCGCGTGTGCGGAGGGACCAAGCTCGTGATAGCTCAGTTTTAAACTCAAAAATTAAGTCCCACTAACTACGGGATGAAGAGACAAATGCAGCTGGGGATGGGTCTCTCCAACATAAGTGGGGGGCGAAGTACAATAGGCGAAGGGGAAAGAAAGAGGGAGTAAGGCGAGCGTGAAAAGGGGTTAGCGGAGAAAAGACAGGGAAGAATAAAGAATGTGATGTATGGTAAGAAGGGAACGACGGGAGAGTAGACAGTTGGAAGACAGACGGGTGACAGTGATGGATAATGAGGTAATGGCGAAAAGGAGGGAAGGAATTCGTTGTAAAAATTGAATTAGTAATTGGGATGAGAAGAGTTTGGAAAGGACGGAAAGTCGATTTGAATAAACTGGAAGAGTATTCGAAAGCCGGAGG
>NC_051409.1:12744903-12746048 GCF_015228065.2 Penaeus monodon | reverse complement strand
TTGGTGCAGAAATTATGACAGTAGTCATACACTTCTGAAAATAGCTGCAGTGGAAATGATAAAAACAGCAGTGCTAATAACAGTGATTAAAATAAGTGTCAAGAATACAAAAACAAACATTATTTTTCAAAACAATAGAGCGGAGAGAGAGCTCGGGGAGCTTTCTAGGCCATGGAAGCAAGAAGGGAGGAAACTGTGCTGGATCTCCCGGTGTCTGTCGGTACTTTTGCATGTAAATTAAGTTTTACAGACACAGCCGGAGAATCTGAGATGCATTTCCCCTTGAATATTTACTTTGCTTTTGTTTGTTTTGCCTGGATGCCTTCGTCGGCCGCCGCTCGTGTGCTTTGCGACACTTGATAAGCTGAGGAGAGGAAATTACACAAGGAACTGCGTAACCAGGACGGATGCGTTGGCGTCGGCGCATCTCCGGAGTCCGCCTCAGTCGTTTTGCTTGCGTTGCGTCGCAGCTGCATCTCTGGCGTGTCCATTTTGTCTCGTAAAGCGGCTGTCCAGTTTGTTTCATATATTGTGTATTCTCTTTTCCGCATAAATAGTTGAGGTTTTTTTCCAGTTCATCCCCTTTCCTGTCTTGTTATTTGTTAATGACAAAACAAAAATGCTTTGCTTCTTCCATCTTCATTTATCTACTCATTCCATGCCAGCTTCTTTTTTTTTCTTCTTTTTTTGTCCCAATGCTTTTCCTCTTCTAGGCTTTCATCGATATCTCTCCCCTCCCCTACTTCTACTTCATTGTTATCTTTTTTCTTCTTCTCCGTCGCCGTCGTCAACATAGTCGTTATTGTCATAGTATCGCTTTTCCAGCAGCCGGGCTGTGGATGTTCCTCCTGTTCGGCCTCCTCCTCCTCTCGCAGCTGCAGTGGCCGCCCCAATTTTTTCATCTCTTCTCCTTCGGTTCTCCATTTCTCCTTCGTCCCCCTTGGTCCATTTTCACCTTCAACTCGGCTCGTCGTGGGACCTCCTCTCGCAGACGGGCTAAACTTCTCAGCGTTTTGGCTAAATAACATCACAGATTTTGTCTGTGGTTTTCATGTGGTCTTGTAGACAGATACGATGTGGCTAGGTTACTACTTTTCGTTATTAATATTATAGTTGTTTTTTGTTATAATAACGGTAATAGAAAC
>NC_051409.1:12744721-12744806 GCF_015228065.2 Penaeus monodon | reverse complement strand
CATCAACAACAGTCATCACTACCATTGCTATTACCATTAGTAGGAGCAGCAGCGCTTCGGTATTGTTTATTTTCATTTGCCCACG
>NC_051409.1:12744351-12744490 GCF_015228065.2 Penaeus monodon | reverse complement strand
ATGCATCAGACATGTGTCGGACAAGCGACAGCACGACAGCCTCCACCTGGGAAGCGAGCATCAGTGTGTAGGAAGCTGGAGCACAAGTGGCGAGGAAACCTTTGTAGGGAGCTGCAGGAAGGAGGGGCCTTGAGGACTT
>NC_051409.1:12743339-12744283 GCF_015228065.2 Penaeus monodon | reverse complement strand
GTAGAGAATCTGGGAGAGAAACAGGGGATTGAGGACTTAGGAGGGGAAGGGGAATGGAGCGCGAGAGGGGATTGGGGGACTTCGAAGGGGAAGGGAGGTTGCAAAGGAAGAGGGAGTGTCTAGGCCTACGAGGAGGGGGGTCCCTTTGGAGACTTGTGGGAGGTGGAAGATTAGAGTAATTTGGAGGGGAAAGGGAACTGGAAGCAGGGCGGCGGGGCTTAGAGGACTTTGGAGGAGGAGGGGGATTACTTGACGATCCAAGAGCTTAAAGTTCATGGAAAGGAAAAGGTCTTTGGAGTACCGGGAAGAGGGGGGGATAGGGGGTGAGTTGAGGACTTAAGAGGGAAGGGGAGATTAGAGGACTAAAGAGGGGAAATGGGATTCGGCGAGCGCGCGTGTGGGTTTGGAAGGTATGGGAGGGGAGGCAGTGGGTAACCTTAGGGGAGGGGGCTTTAGGGTATTAGGAGGGAAAGGAGGATTGAAGTAGGAGTAGGTGGGAGAGGAAAGGGGTGGGCGGTTGGGGAACCTAAGAAGGGAAAGTGGATTAGGAGTGCGGGGCTAGAAGATAGGGATGAGAAAGGGGACAGGGAGCATGGGGTTTTGGAGGGGAGGGACTTGCCGACCTTTAGAGGAGAGGATTGAAGTTCTTGGGAGGGAGATGAGACTACAGGGCTTCTGAGGAAATGAGGGATCGGGGGACTTAAAGAGGGCGAAGGGAATTGGAAGAGGGTGTGGGTGGGAATGGAAGATATGAGGCGAGGCAGTTGACGATCTGGGAGGGGGGGTTCAGTACCAGGGGGTAAAGGGGGATGGTAGGACTTGGGAGAGCCGGTGAGGTAGGTAAGCCCCCTTGCTTCGCGGTCCGCTTGTTTGTTTCACTTAAATTACGGCGGGTATTTCGGACCGGGATTGCTAGGGGGAACTGTCGATCTTATTTACTTTCT
>NC_051409.1:12742319-12742708 GCF_015228065.2 Penaeus monodon | reverse complement strand
AAGCAAATACTAGGCGGACAGCGTCATCATATGTGATTACTCCTTCTCCCGATAGGAATATTTAGTGATCAGATGGACAGGTAGACCCGCCTCTGACGAAAAATATAATAGCCACCCACAGAACGGGAGGAGAAACAGAGGTAGAGGTAGAGGTAACAAGAAGCAAAGATTTTCAAAGATAAAAAATAAAAGAGAAATAGAGAAGGAAATGAATTATTGACGTTTAAAGCAAAGAATTGATGATTTAAAGTACAGAAAATGCCTGTGCAAACGCGTGGCAGAAGTCGAACCACAGGTAAAGGGCACCAGAAGCGGCATCAAACACAAAGACAGAGTTAACGCGAATGGCACAAACTTTACAAATGCAGACGGAGTCGGAAAAAGCGGTG
>NC_051409.1:12741799-12742286 GCF_015228065.2 Penaeus monodon | reverse complement strand
CTTAGGGAACAGCAGAAGAGAAGACAAAAAGGCAGAGATAGACGGAGAGATAAAAGGCATAGCAGAGACAGAAGTATATAACGCACTGATACACAAAGGCAGAATGTCACACGAGATGGATGGAGTATGACACAGCTTGACAAATGCTACAAGTGTTGTCGTGCAAATGTGGAAAAATGGAACAAAGCAATAAACGAACCAGCGAGTATTTGGAGATTCAGGCCAAAAAGTGCTATAAATTTTATTTCCTCTCTTTGAAATAAAAGTAATGATGACATTAATCTGTGAACAATCTGTAAACATGTAATTAGTTCCTTAAATATGCTGTGATTTAGAAAAAAAATAATATGCATTTGGTGCCCTGAACTAGAACACGAAAAATGTTTTACTGTCAACGCGCATTGTCTTTTGACATTTTTCCTCATTTTTATTTATGTAGCTTTGCTCCGACATGATTCCATGTGGCATTTGAAAGAAAAAATAATGA
>NC_051409.1:12741585-12741762 GCF_015228065.2 Penaeus monodon | reverse complement strand
GCTGCATCAAAAACTTTACTGATTTGGTTCACATCGGTGAGGCTCAAGAGTATTAGACTTTGGGTGGAGTTTAATGAAATTTACCCAAACTTGGATGGGCGGATGGGCAGTCCATGTCGATATTGCACGGCTCTCGGTCTGCTGGTCCACCCGCGAGGGGGGCGGGGCGGACCAACT
>NC_051409.1:12741267-12741485 GCF_015228065.2 Penaeus monodon | reverse complement strand
CCCATTTTAAGGCCATTAGGATAGTATTGGAACGGACGGTATTCTGCCAGTTACCATGACAACACCGAGGGAACGTCGCCTACCTGAGGACAAACGAAAAGGTCATCCAGGGCATCTTCTTCTGCTTATTGGAGCCCAGAGAAGCGGGAGGGAGGAAAAATCGGAGAGGAATGTAGTAATTGGGATAGGATAATGAATTTATGAGTTGGAAAAAAAAC
>NC_051409.1:12740864-12741047 GCF_015228065.2 Penaeus monodon | reverse complement strand
AAGGGAAAGGAAGAGAAAAGCTCACGTATACGTAATAAATGAAATGTTGCGAATGAGTACATAACGTTGATATCAGACCACGACAGAAACGCAAAAGCCACCATTCCCTGCTACGACGTACGACCACACCTTGCATTAATTACCCGCAAGGAAAGAGACATCTTCAGTAAGTGTTCCTTGGTG
>NC_051409.1:12740287-12740691 GCF_015228065.2 Penaeus monodon | reverse complement strand
GGTTTTCCACCCGGGGGGGGGGGCCCCAAGGGTTTTTTATTTTATAACTTTGGGTGGGTTTTTTGGGGGTTTTTCCCCAAATTGTATTGGTGTTTTGGCCCATTAGGTGTATTGGGGGGGGGTTTCGGCCGCCGGGCCAACCCGAGGGGGGGGGAACCGGGGCCCAAACGGGTTAGGGATCTTTTTTTGGGGGCTTTTTTGGGGCCCGGTTTGGGGGGGGGTCGGGGGGTATTTGGGGATAGGATTGTTTTTAAGGATTGGAAAAAATATTATTAAGGATATGTTATTAAGACAAAAAAATTATAGGAAAAAAAGGTTTTGGGGTTTTTTTTGTTTTGTGGGGAGGGGGGGGGTGGGGGGTTTTGTTGGGTGGTTTGTTTTGGTTAAAAAAAAATTTAATGGGG
>NC_051409.1:12740090-12740249 GCF_015228065.2 Penaeus monodon | reverse complement strand
GGGGGGGGTGTTGTTTGTTTTGGGGGTTTTGTTGTTTTTTTGGTTTTTTTGGTGATTTTTAGAAGAGAAAGAAAAGAAGAAAAGAGAAAGGAAAAAAGGAAGAGAAAGAAGGGGGTGGGAAAAAAACTCCTTCCTTCCCCCCCCCCTTTTTTCCAAATA
>NC_051409.1:12737694-12737877 GCF_015228065.2 Penaeus monodon | reverse complement strand
GCCTGCCTGTCTGCCCCTGGCCCCTCTGGAAAGGGTCCCTTTTCTTGGGGGGGGGGTGGGGGTGGGACTGAGGGAAAAACCCTGTTTAGATTTTCCCCTGTAGCTTGTTTGCCCGCTCTCGCTGTAACGCCTTTTGGGGCATTCCGCATTTTGTTGTTTGAAAAAAAAAGAAGGGCCGCTTTT
>NC_051409.1:12737425-12737638 GCF_015228065.2 Penaeus monodon | reverse complement strand
CAGGGCATCGTTTTGGGGAAAGGTTTTCCTTTTTCGTTCCCCGGGGAATACAAAAGTGAAATTTATTAAGATTTTAAAAAAACTGGACGAATAAAAAGAAAAAAAAAATTTCCAATAGGTGGGGGTTTTTCATATAACTCCCTCTCCCCCCGCCCCAAAAAAAAAGGGGTAAGCTATGTTTTTAAATTGACGGGAGGGGTGTCGCATCTTTTC
>NC_051409.1:12736512-12736748 GCF_015228065.2 Penaeus monodon | reverse complement strand
CGGTCTTTCCTTCCCTCCGTGCTACCACAAGGTTTAAAGCCTTGGCCAGGAAAGTTGACTACTTAGGGCGCGTCGTCATATTCACGTTGTCGTCCCCTCAAGCACGCTGTCTCGCCCCGGTGAGATAGCATTTATTGTTGGGATTTGTTTTATCTTGCGGCGCAGACGGAGGCTTTGGCGCGGCCGGCGTCGGGAGCACGCCACGGCATCCCGGGGGAGGAACTGCTTGCTTGGCT
>NC_051409.1:12735048-12735933 GCF_015228065.2 Penaeus monodon | reverse complement strand
CGTACGTTATAGGCTGTTTATATATTTTTTTTTGTATGAACTCGAATGCTCGTTGAAATATTTCATAGTTCAGAGTGGTTTATTTAGTTGCTGTCAGATCTTGTTTTAATATTACAAAGATTAAAGGCAATCATAATAACCAGGATGATAAGATAACAATAGCAATGAATCCTTCGGCGGTGTCATAAACATTTATGAGGGGAGTGACAAATAGAGAAGGAACTCCCATTGGAGGTTATGTTGTCAGAAGCTGCATATGTTTATTTAGTCAGTTGTTTTTTGTTTTTATTATTATTTCTTTTACTGCATCCCTTCCGGTGACACCGACGAGGACTGATACATGCAACAGGACGGCCTAAAGTAGCAAGAAATTTGATTTGTTGTGTGCATGGCCCTTGCGTGGGGCCTTTTCCTCCTTTGTTTCTGTTCTTCTTTCTACTCTCTTTTATCAGTATTATGTTTGTCTTTATTTTTTGCTTTAGCTAATTTCGCTGAAAGTGGAACATTTATTTCAATACTCTCATGTAAGAGCGAACCTATGTATTAAACAAGAAAGAAATAAAATAGTATTTTCCTGCCTGACGTTCACCTGGAATGATTTATGTCATATTTTTCTCGATTTTCAAGCTATAAGTATCATTAACCTCAACCTCACCTCCCCCCCCCTCGTCACCCCGCCTTTCACCCCTAGAAGAAATTGCGCAAGTGTAAGCTTTGAAAATTATGGTTTCAGTTTAATGCCCGCGTTGTATTTCACAGGCAAATGAGGTCGGTGGAAACAGCAGTATCCGGCCAAATAGTGTTTTCTTGTGTGTGACGTACCTTGAATTCTTGTAAATGGGGGCAAAGGTTGGGTTTCTTCTTTTGCCTCTTCCTCGCTCTCCG
>NC_051409.1:12734098-12734895 GCF_015228065.2 Penaeus monodon | reverse complement strand
ATTAGTAACAGTAGAAGTAGATCTGCATACACTCCTCCCCTCCCAACCCATTTTCTCCTGCCTCCCTCTCCTTGCCCATTCTTCTCGCGTCGACAGATTTATGAACAACGGCTGAGCGAGCATGTAGTCGACGTGCGGTATGTTTACGGATCCTCACGCCTCTCGCCATTGTGAAGGAAAGCGAGTGCCCGTTGATTAAGCGTGCTGCGGAGGCCAGTCACTCTCGTCTGACCTGTACCCATGCTGTGGCTGTTGGCATCAGGTACAACAGAGAAGCCAGAGGGATAAGGAATGTATTGGAAAAAGGGTAAAAAGGAGATATGTATAAAAAATAGAATGGTAAAAAGGGAGAATTGTAATATTGGTGATATAAAATAGAAGCGGCGAGCAGAAAAGAAGAAAAAAGAAATAAAAAAATGCTATCACTCTAGATGATGAACGAGACGCAAAAATATAGGGCCGCGGAACCCCCGCGCTCGTAAACCAACCCCGGCCTAGAAATAGTTGCGAGACAAGCCTGGGAAAAGTCTGATACGATTTTATGGACTTGCAGATGCATATAAAGTGAACGGATGTTGAAGCTTGAGAAACATTATGTTGAGAGTGCGAAGTACCCGCAGCATTGGAATGAGACGAGACCACAGCGCTCAGCTGCTCGGAAGGGGAGAGGGGGGGAAGAGGAGGGAATGTGGGAGGCACGGAACACAGTGACAGTGCCGTGATGGAGAGGCGTATCGGCCGCGTCTCCTCGCTGTGGCACGGGGCGATCCAGTGTTTGAGAACTGAATAGGAAAGAT
>NC_051409.1:12732457-12734026 GCF_015228065.2 Penaeus monodon | reverse complement strand
ATCTTCAGTGAGATGACCGGCCGTCTTTGTTCGTCTTCCTGGAAATGTTAAGCAAATACTGGAGACCGTAGAGTTATCAGAGCACTCGATTCCAGATGTGGCTATGTCGCCGCGGCATTCAGCCCGGGCCGAGTTATAACGGCCGGTGTCGCGAAGACGGAGCTCGAGGGCTGCGAGGCTGCCGCTTAATGATGCTCGGGTACGACGGCGCAAGCGATATTATTATAAGTATTTTAAAGCGTATCGTGGGGTGAATGCCGGGGGGAAGAGGTGATGGGCTTTGATATTGAAAATACACTTTCGTTTTTTTTTTTTTTTTGCCTTTAGGTCAGATGTATGAGCTGTTTATTTTGATATTTATGTAATTGTTTTTGTAAGAGAAGTCAGCCCGTGACGCGAGAACAATGAATAAACAAAAGAGTGGAGTGACTATGTACAGAACGTGGTCTGTCAACCGGGTCTCTTGTCAGGCACCAGCAGAGGGTGAAACAGTTACTGTCTGTGGAAAGTTGGGCAGACGAGGGTGAATACAAAAGCTGGATTACCCCACGTGTTCCCTCGGCCAGGAGCTGCGATAGGGGTAGGGCGGGCGCAGGGAGGGGGGTTTTATGAGAACCGAGGTGAACGATGACTGTCTAAGGTAGATAGAGGCGAGTGTGTGAAGGGATCCCTGTTAAGAAGGACGTATTTAATGCGATAAGAAAAACCTGCATTCGTTGAGTTGATTAACGACTTTTTTTTCTGCTTTCAAGTTTTAATCTAGAAGAAACGCAGTTTGGCTAATTTAGGTACCATATCCGGATTTGAAGTCATATGAAATCGATACAACCTTCCTTGCATATGTACAAAGGGGCATAGAGAGAGAAAAGTCTGAGCAGCCCCTGTGTGCGGGGGCCGGGAGTAATATTCAACCACGCTTTTTTCTCCAACATTAATCACGAAGCGAAAAATATACTATTAGTCACCATTGAAATGTACGCGAGGCGATTTAGCATATTATGTCCTTCCTATGCCATGTTGGGTGAGAGTGGCCCGCTAAGTGCAGGGAAGTTTAACCGCGCCCGATTGTGTTGCGCGGAGGAGGCTCGTGGGGGGTTGCATGGTCTTGGTGTGTGCTGGCTGGTCGACTTGGTGGTGATGCTGTGTCGTTCATTGGTGCTGTACTGCGAGGGTAGTTCTTGGTGTGGTCTGGTGGCTGTCGTTCTTGTGTGGTGCTGGGGGTGGCCGTTTTGGGTGTGTGCTGCGGGGTGTTTTTGTGGGTGCCGTGTGTCGTTCTGGTTGGTGGGCAGCGGTCGTCTGGGGTGGTGTGGCTGGTCGTTCTTGGTGGTGGTGCTGGCTGGTGGTCGTTCTTGGTGGTGGTGCTGGCTGGTGGTCGTCTTGGTGGTGGTGCTGGCTGGTGGTCGTTCTTGGTGGTGGTGATTGGTGGTAGCTCTTGGTGTTGCTGGCGGCTATGGTGGTAGTGATGGTAAGTGTGGACTAGGGGTGAGGACTAAGGATTAAGGTGGTAGTCGTCATTGCCGATGTATTAGATAACCGAGAACGGTTATGACGATCCTTATGATGAATGTA
>NC_051409.1:12731990-12732293 GCF_015228065.2 Penaeus monodon | reverse complement strand
CGATCAGGAATGCCGGTGCCCTCATCAATAGTTCTTACAAGAGGATCCTGCTTTGTATATGTGGTAATCTTCGTTCTTCCTTTGCTAACAACGACTCAGGGCTTCGTTTGCTCTCAGCTTTCCCGTTTCCGAATCACTCATTGTCTGTCTTGTTGCGGTCTGTATAATTTGTTTGAACTGGAGTTAACAGTTCTTTGGGGATAACATTGTCTTCAGCTTGTCTGTTTTCATAATATTATGCTTGTTACCTTGCAGTGTCTGAGGGTATGTGTGGTATTTTGCTGAGAAGTTCACACGCGCGCA
>NC_051409.1:12731594-12731923 GCF_015228065.2 Penaeus monodon | reverse complement strand
ACACATGTTAGCGAGAGAACATACCCCAAAAGACGGTCTTAAATGTGCTATTAATGCACCAGTTGAGAAAATTTGTTACATGGTCATGAATAATGAATTAGCGGTTTCCTCATCTAGTTACATACTCAGCCAGTCTTCCGTTTCCTGCTCTTTTTTGAGGATCTGAAGGATTGTGAAAGAATGGTTGGGCTGGAAATTTGCCCGTTTTCCCCGCCTGAAGACGGATAAGGGATTTTTGTTCCAATCTTGGAGAGCGGAAAATGAGGAGAAAAATATTTAACTCGACCTTTCTGACTAAGAGTTGTGTACTCAGAGGGTCTCGGAGGTGA
>NC_051409.1:12731025-12731513 GCF_015228065.2 Penaeus monodon | reverse complement strand
GCGAAATTAACAGTCAAAGATAATTTGATATGATTTTTTGAAATATGTTTGAATTATGTGATTTAAAAAGTATACACTGGAAAATTCAAGACGTACAGTACATTATTATATTTTAAGTATGAACAGGTAGATACCACCAAAGTTAAATAAGCGAAACAGAAAATAAGTAAAGTACGATAAAAGTAATGACAACACCATGGAAGCTGGTATCGCATGGAAGGGGAGTAGGAGGAGAGCATTGAGAGAGTGATAAAGCAACGCGAGTGAGGCGACACCTGAGAGAGGCGCGAGGGCAGAGGGCGAGCAGGGTACGGGGGACGAAGGAGATCTGCAGCAGGAGGAATGGCGAGCGAGAGCAGGAACAACTGTCCATGGGCGTGCGATTGGCGAAGCTATAATCCTTTAGTCTGCACGAAGTGACCCCTAGAATCCCCTTGTGAAAAATATCGGTTTCGCTCTTACCAAGGTGGCAGCGTGGATACCGGACA
>NC_051409.1:12730397-12730523 GCF_015228065.2 Penaeus monodon | reverse complement strand
AAGCCTCCCTGGGAAGTCATACTCCGGGATTCAATTTCCTTAAAGTTTCCACAAGTTGGCGCTGTTGCCTCCCTTGACATTTGTGTTGCTTCCGGATGGGTGACAGCAGCACCTCTAAAGTGCGTC
>NC_051409.1:12730267-12730358 GCF_015228065.2 Penaeus monodon | reverse complement strand
TTTGAAAAAAAGGGGGGAAAGGGAGAAAGGAGCCTCGGGGAGAAAGGGGATATTGGTGATGATTTTTCTTTTTCTTTTCGCACAAGGAGTT
>NC_051409.1:12728707-12729400 GCF_015228065.2 Penaeus monodon | reverse complement strand
TACCGTGCGCAAGGTAAGAACCAGTACGCAGGGGGGAGGGGGAGTAGTCGCGAGGTGCGTGGAAGAGGGGCCTTCAGAGGATAAAGTGGTAGTTAAGGGAATAACGGGTCGAGCGAAGATTTCATCATCTGTGCCGTTCGTAGCGCATCGATAGGCCTAGCCTGTGGGTCGACGCGGAAACGGCGATGAGGTGTTTAATCTACCCTTCTTTATGATTGCTGTCGTTGTGTTTGATAGGCAGGTGTTATAGGGCCTCCCTTAACGTATTATAATTTAGGCTTACCCTCAGTATGGCAGCTTTTATTGATTGCCCTTGTTGGTATGCATGTACTTGACATGGCATATTATCCCGGCGGAGACTTCATTAATGGAGACGCTGGAGGAATAGTAATCAATAGAACATTAATTATAAGTTCACTAATTACTGTTCGAAATGGCTTTTTTTGCAATAGGTTGATTATAATGACTCATTAAATCCTTATTATATAACCGTAATTGCAACAGTCTAATCTGCGGCTTAGTTAGAGCAGAGAGATATATTACTTTAAGCTGAGAGGTCCGACGGAGTGCAGGTAGTGCAGGCAGGTTCCTAGAGTGACACCCAATAACTCGACCACCATTTGTCAGCGGCAAGGGGAGGGTCTCCCTCGGCCCTCGGGGCAAGCCGTACTCAGGGAGAGTGGCTAGAAAATG
>NC_051409.1:12728074-12728633 GCF_015228065.2 Penaeus monodon | reverse complement strand
AAAAAGGTGTGTAAGAAGGCAACAAGAAACGAGATTCAAGAAAAGAAAATGAGAGTTGAAGATAGATTCGAAAACGTCCAGCGAGAGGCAGCGACAAAGCAATCAGCCGGCCATAATCGCCAGCCAGTCAGAAAGGGCCATAATCAGTGTGGGACAGAGATAGACAGGAAGAGAAAGTTGGCGGGTCACAGAGGACCTGAAGTGACCCGAGGGATCGCTATAATATGTATGAGTCGCCGATGACGATATCGCATAGAGGTTTGCTGAAGAGCGAAGGCATTGGGGAAGGGGAGAAAGAGGGGAGAGGGGGTTCTGCGGGCGTGACAGGTTGACGGGAGAGATTCTTGAGAGAGAAACTATAGTCGGGAGAAGAGGGGCGTCCGCGGAGGGGGGAGGAGAGAGGAGGGGCGGCCGCGCGTTGAAGGGGAGGTGTTGATTGCCACAACAGGAGGATGTGTCGTGTGTGGTATACATGTTGCCTTCGGGGGAGAGGAAGGTCGTGAGAATGGCAGGTCGTGGGAGGAACCGAGGGCGCGACACCTCATCTTGCTACTTTTGA
>NC_051409.1:12727581-12728028 GCF_015228065.2 Penaeus monodon | reverse complement strand
TGTAAACAAACGTTCGCCGGGGAACAAGGGAGGGAAAAAGGGTCGTATGCGATGGCGGGTAATAGGGTTTGTGTTGTGGTGATGGACAAGGATCATCGCTAAAGTAGAAAGGGGATAAAGTGAGAGAAAGGGGGATAAAAAAGCAATCGAGAAGCAGGGATAAAGGGGCGCGTAAAGGGAAGTAAGGGAGGTGGGATTAGTGAAAGAGGGAAACTCGGGCAAGATGACAATGGGCAGGACATCTGTGGAGTTATTAGCCCTAAATCCTTTGTCTGGAGATTCCTATGTGTCTTGGTTTGACGTTGGATTCTCTGCTTTGTAGTTTTGTCGCGGGTAATTGTATTGTTAGTGTCGTGCTGTGCGGGCCGTGAGATTGATGCGGTGCTCTTGTTTCAGGCCATCTATTTATGTTAGTGAAAGTCGACTAAATTCTTGAGTTGCTGCAGA
>NC_051409.1:12725749-12726672 GCF_015228065.2 Penaeus monodon | reverse complement strand
TATGTTCCCTGAGGTTTGTAGTATAGGCAAATAACCTCTGAATTTGAAGTACTAAAGCCGTCACCCGCGTGGCAGTGCCTGGCGAGCCCCAGTATATGACGGTCGTTGTGCCGAGTGAATGCCAGAGTCTCATATGCAGATTACACTGGGCTTCGATGGCCGCCGCAAGAGTATGATGGACCCACACATGCAATTTATTGCCGATTGATGGCATTCATACAAAATATTGATGCCGCGCGCGCAATAAGCTGTAGTGCAAATGGCGAATCACGGGATGATTTCAATAACTTTAATCACCGGGAGTGAATAACTAAAGTGGTAGACTCGTCCAAGTTGTAATATGATTTTATGTGCTGTTCATACGAAAAGGCAATTAATAGCCCGATATTAGCGGCCTGTGCTTTTGAATGGAGTGCCATTGTCGGGAGGCTGCGCGAAGCTGTCGTTTATTAGGTATTTGTAACTTTAAATTTTGGGGAAATATTTCGGAAGTGGTGAATCGGGTATTTAAGCTGCTATTGATCACGAGACGTGGGCCGAATTTTACGTTAAGGGAAGTTTGAAGTTTGAAGTTGAAGCAGAGGCCGCGGTTGAATAAAATAAGCAGGGAGAGAGCATCACTTGCACCAAGCAGGAAAGCCACGGGGAAAGCAGGCAGAGACGAACAGGAGAACAGCAGACAATGACAGACGGAGGGCCGAGGCACACTCCGCTATATGGATTGCAAGTCAATTTGTCCGTTGATCCTCGCGGATGCGCCTTGCATGAAATAATGCCCGGACAACTGGACCTCGACTGATGCGTCTGCTCCTCGCCCTCCTTTGCCTCCGTCGCCAGCCCTGCCTTCCCTTCCCTCCTAGTCCCGTTGCTTAGTTCTTTTTCGCTATTCCATTGTCTTTTGTTTACTTTATTTTTTGAGACAT
>NC_051409.1:12724556-12725294 GCF_015228065.2 Penaeus monodon | reverse complement strand
TGTGCGCGGACCGCCATAAATCCCGCGGTGATTAATAATTTCCGGATTATAACTGTCCGATTCCCTTCAGATAGCCATGATAAAGTTGTAGAGAGCCGGAGCGGCGCCGTATTTATAGGTCAGATTATAATGAGCATCTCATTAACCCGGCGAATATATGCGGACCTGTAGCTTGCTTGCTACTGCGCCGAGGGACCGACTTTTCTTCGTGGTCTGGGCGGGTGACTGGATGACTGCGTGTTGCTGTTAAGTCGTGTGGATGACTGTGCGTTGTTTGTGACTACGTTGTGTGGATTATTTTGTGTTGGTGGTTATTAGGATATATAAATGATTGTATATTGTTCATGACTGAATCGTTTGGCTGACTGCGTGTTGCTGATGGTTTAGTTGTGCGGATGACTGCATGCTGCAGGGCCTTAGGTCAAATGGATGGCTGCAAGTTGCTGGCGATTAGGTCGTATGGATGGCGCTGTTCGTGTGTAGTTGACTGCGTAGTTGATCACCTCGCGGGCTAGTTTTTGATATGCGCCGGACATCATGTGACTGCCGATGTGTCCATGCCTGCTTTGGGTATGTGAATGAGAGATCAGAGATGCACCACTTGTGAGAGACTGTATTTCAGTTTATTTTTGCTTGTGTGAATTTTAACATGCTCCTTATAGAGACGTTTTTTGTGTAGATTGGTTGATGCATCGCTTGTTGAAATAATGACATGTAATATTTTTAATTAATAGACTA
>NC_051409.1:12723972-12724477 GCF_015228065.2 Penaeus monodon | reverse complement strand
TCCTTGTGAAACTGCAGGCCCGGGACGATGAGCAAATAGTTTCCATATTTTATGCAATAGCCTCGAGGTTACAGGAAGCTCCACTCCGTTAGCGGCTGGGAAAAGGTTGAACAAATATTGTAACTGTTGCTTGACGTTCATTTTAATATTGCATGAGCCGTTAGTAGCATGGGTAAGTAGGCAGTGTGTATGCAGAGGCACACAATCTAGTGAGCCCGAAGGTAATCCTGAGAACTCCGTGTATAGGCCTTGTACGAGGAAGACGGAGGAGGGGCGTTCGGGCCAAAAAAGGTGGGGTTGAACTGCGGACTCGTTATTAAGGCGGTGATTGCCTCGCCGCTCGCTGCTATTATTACGGCAGTGGTTCTGGTTTCTAAGAGACACGCAAAGGGTTATCGGTCTTGTACGAAAGGGCTTCATGTCACAAACAGGCAGTGAGATTTATTAACGTTAATCTGCCTTCACAGTTCCTCTTCCGTGAAATTTCTGAAGTGGCCTACTGTGT
>NC_051409.1:12723451-12723633 GCF_015228065.2 Penaeus monodon | reverse complement strand
TCGCACTCCGTAGATCTTCGAGAACCTTCATCGTATTCCGGGCCGACGTGACCAATATTTAATGAGGTTCTCGAGATCTCTCCTGTTGCAGACGCTCTTGCCAATCCTTCTCATATGCTGAAGGAGCAGGATGCTGGCAGCATGCTCTGGCATCCCCTGGCATTCTTAACGGAGCAGACGAT
>NC_051409.1:12721509-12721974 GCF_015228065.2 Penaeus monodon | reverse complement strand
TGCTGCGTGGCGCCCCAGGAAGTCGAGCGAGACGAGAGCACAAGAGAGCCCTGTCAGCACTTGTTGCTCAGCGGCGCCACGCTCTTTAGGCGCTGATTTGACAGCATCCGGAAAACTCGACGGAGAGATCTTATGCTCGTCGGCTTTTGAATCCAATTACCTGTCGGTGCTCAGGCATACGGGCTGCTTGGCCGTAGGGTGGTGTCGGTGGTAAAGGTTTCACATGTTGGGGAAATATTATTCTTGCTTTTTATGTCTCTTGTTCTTTTGAATATTGATGGTGGTGGTTGCCGTTGCCATTTATATCTTTATATTCTTCATAGTGACAATCAGCACCATCAGCTGCCTCAGGAATAAGAAATCACAATACGCCATTACTACTTTCAGCTTACGGACATTGGCCTTACATCCAAATAGAACAAGTATCATATCCTTCCCTCAGCTGTTCAAATGTTAAGTCCCTGT
>NC_051409.1:12720829-12721474 GCF_015228065.2 Penaeus monodon | reverse complement strand
AGCTGCTCTTTAAGATGAAACCGAAATGTGTGCTTATGACCCCAGGCCCTTGTTTACTATGGGTGCAAAATAAAAGAGGTTAGTGCCCCTAAAGAGAACCTCACTTCGCCCGGTTCCCTCCCGTGAAATGATGGTTCATTAATTGCAGAGCCTCGTGATTGTGGCAGCTCGAAGCCACACGCCCCGTTGAAGACGTCCAGGTGAGGGCGGGCCGCTTTGCTTTTTATTTCTTGAGTCGCGGCAATTTCGGGCTAAGTACGAAAGGGGAAGGGGAGGGGAGGGGAGGGGGCGTCCGCCGAACCACTGGGGAAATTTCGGGGAAGGTGGAAGGGATTAATTGCAAGGCCTGGGACTCCATCACTTTATTCATGTTAATTGTCATGGTTTTTCAGAAGTGCGAGAGAAAGGCATTATTACGTGGATAACATAGCGAAATACTCCCATGTTATATCGTATTTGTCGCGTACACATCGCCCACCCACTTTTCTCTCTAGAATAGGAGCGAGGGTTAGCCAATCTCGGGGATAAATTGACGGGGGAAGTAAAGGCTCAGGTAACACAGGGCCGGAAAGCATAGGCATCCTCTATTACACACAGGCTTGCGGAGGGCGCGGGTGGAGGCCTCGTACAAGGGTTCTCTATTCT
>NC_051409.1:12720525-12720790 GCF_015228065.2 Penaeus monodon | reverse complement strand
AGACATGCTTAGTTCAATCCATCAACTATTTCATCTCACAAGATCACCTTTGGTGGTGGGGGCGTTGTAGCCGAGAGGTTATCAGGTAGCCTTTGAAGGAGGGTCAGATAGCGAGGCTGTCATCCGCTGTGACGTAAGAACCTGGCTGAAAAGCCATGGGGGCGGCGGAGGACGTGGTTTGCTCGCCTGGATGTATGAATCTTCTTTTCAGCTACATTTTATATATGTATATAGTCATTGCAGTTACTGTCGGTGTTAAATAAAT
>NC_051409.1:12720274-12720466 GCF_015228065.2 Penaeus monodon | reverse complement strand
TGCTGTATTACGAAGGATTTAACTCTTGCAAATAGTACGTTTGCGTTGAAAGCGAAGCCGAAATCCTCCATCTGTATCTCTGAGCTTCCCTGCCTGCTATCTGGGACGACGAACAGAGGTGCTATCGTCACGGTACTTCCACCTTCAATAATTATATCATTTTTTTCGATGATATTGATGTTGATTTTTTAT
>NC_051409.1:12719714-12720097 GCF_015228065.2 Penaeus monodon | reverse complement strand
TTTTTTTTTCAAATACTTGTTATTATATCAGGAATGTGTATTTCATTAGAATTTACTTGTACGTATACTAATGAAATGGTATTTCATAATACTTAATTTCCTGAGGCAGTTCTACTGAAAATCAAATGAGAAATTACAGAATGTTTTCAGGCGAATATCAGCGCCGTTCTAGTATGCAATTGTATAATTGCAACTTTATTTAGACTATTTTCTCCCATCATTTATCTCATGATAAGACAACATATAGAATGGAAAATGCCAAGCCCAAACCGAGAATGAAATCAACTGGCAAGTCTTTTACGCTTACTTATGATTGTTTCTTAAAGGCCCTTGTCCAGTGAGTAGTTTCTTTATCATCCCAGGGCAGTTGTTCTTATATATAC
>NC_051409.1:12717157-12719485 GCF_015228065.2 Penaeus monodon | reverse complement strand
CACAGTGTACACAACTTATGGCAACGAATGTACCCGCGCGAGTTCATCTTCGAATTATATTCTTTAGGAATCGTAAATTCTTGGAGCAAACACACTTTGTCTTGCAAGAGAGGTGCCATGCTCAAAACTTCTTCCATATCCGAGAGATTGATCGTATATTTTTTCCTCACCTTTCATCTCTTGCGTTTCAGTCACCAACTTCGTTAATTTATCAAGTTCTTTTATGCAGTCTTTCATTTTGTGAAATATTCGACGAGAACTGTGATTTTTGAATAACACGGAATTCTCCAGCAGGCAGCGGCACGCGAGTTTCTAGTCTGGAATTCCTGCAGCCAAATCGCCAATCCATGTAAAAGTGGTAAACTTCATTTATATATCGCTTTATTTCCAGACTTTTCGAAGTTAAGATTTCGTAAACAGTTCTTGAAGGCCGGTATAATTTGGCCATCTGATATCGAATATATGGTAGAATGATATTGATTCTGCGTCCACTTTCTACCCCCCCCCCCCCTCCCTGCTTCTGTCTTCTCGCCGTGCTTCGCCGAGCCGCGGGAGTAGCGCCACAAACGCCGTCCGAAAAGGTCAAAGTGCCAGGTCAAGTCACATAACATTAAGGTGATGCTTGATATGAGTTATAGTTCACCGAGATATGGATTATCCCGCGCCTCATGCCTGGTGCTGGATCTTTCTCGGTCATCCGATTGCGTTTGTTAGTTTGGTTCAGAACCATTTTATTTGGTCCTTTTAATATGTTTATTTAGGTGTAATTATTTGTTTTAACAAGGAGGAAGTTTGTTCCCGTTGCTTATTCGTGCCCCATTGACTGGGGTCAGAATCCCTCGTGCGCGATATGATGCCTCGTGTGCCAGGGTGAGGGTATGTGAGCACGTACAGAGGAGCTCAAGGAAGAGCGGGCGGGAGCGAGGTCGCGAGGCCAGAGCCCCGGTAATTGGACGCAGCTCGTTTGTCGTCCTTTGCCCAATTGTCTCTCCACGATAACTTCGCCCGCTATTGGGTGCTGATGGACTGCTTGGCTCCATTTATTTGCTTGTATGTTGCGGCGGGCTTGCTATGGAGGGCAGAGCAACCTTTGCAACTTCTATGTTTTGTTCTCACTCTCCCATCCGTCTTTCTGGATTCCACCCGTCTTTACCTTAGTATACCTAGTGTATTTTCTTTTTAGCCTCCCCATGCCATTTTCCATTTTCCTTTTCTTCTGTGTGACTTCCAGCCCTCTCCTTTCTCCACATCCTACTCCCTGTTGCTCTCATCCGTTTCCCAGTCTCCTCATTTTCCATCTTATGTTCCTTCGCCGCCTTCTCCTCCCTTTTTATTTTATTTTATTCCTTCAGCTTGCCCTCCTTCTCATAGTTCCATAGGTGTTTTTCCTGCTTTATCACAAAGACAGTATGTTATTATTATGTAGGTGTTAATCCTCATCCCCGGCCTCCTATCCCTCGCGCTCCCTCGCCTCTTCCCTCTCCTCACATTTGTTCGTCACGCACACCTCCCAGAGTAAGCTGTTGGGCGCCAGTGTATCAACAGGTGTGCGAGTGGCGAGTGAGTAAACACCGGCCACGGAAGACGAACAAGTTATCCGTTCTTCTTGCTCGTCCAGTTTCGACTGCCGTATTATCGCAACTGCCTACAAACCTGTTTCGAACAAGTCTCTGTAAAGGGGTGCATTGTTTTGCTTGTTTGTCTGTCGAAGGCGTGAGTGAAAATAATTTGACTCAATGCTGTTTGGCTTTTAAGTTTGTTTGGCTGCATCTCATGATTTATTAATAGACGAAAGTTATTTGTAGGAATCATTTAGAGAATAGTCTTTTGCATTATCATTTTTCACCCACGTGATTTGTTCATGTCTTGTCTTACTTTCATTGCCTTTAAATCTTATGTCATGGCGATGTTTCAGGCTTTTGCTTTTGATATTTCGTGTTAAAAATAGTATTATTGTACTATGTAACGTTATCATAAAACAATTGTTATTTAACTCTTTGTTCACTCGATTTCACTGTTGATAGATCTTCGAAAAATAGAATTTTAATAAAGAGTTCATAAAAAAACAGAGATTGATGGAGTTTTGTTGACCTTAGCTGACATGTTTGTGAACCATCACACCGTGTTTTTAACTCCGGATGGTAGAATTCTATTTATGCCTTTTTTTAAACTGATCTAGATAATTGTTTAAGGGGTGGGTATGAAAAACATTCTTTTATTTTTTTCAGGAAACATGTACGACGTGTATGTACTGTTTATGAGCTATTCTCGGACTTGTAGGCAAAGTTACAATTAGTGAGGGTTTCTATAATTTGGGTAGAGTTATCG
>NC_051409.1:12716558-12716926 GCF_015228065.2 Penaeus monodon | reverse complement strand
TGGGGAGCTTTAATAAGATTGAAATGTTTGGTTCTCCATTGATCGAGAAAGGCGGTGTTGACTGACCTAGAAAATATAGACACAATAATTCGTCCCTGAACAGCGTATAGTTTGTTCAGTTGTGGCTTTGGAGTTGATAGAGATAAGGCAGTTGAACGAAAAACATTATATGCAAGGTTTGGTGAAGGATACCCAGAGGATTGTGATAGGATCTGCCTCGACCAGCCTACTTTGTACTCTGAATTGATCCTCTGTCTCGCCCCGCTCCTTGGTGACTCCTTGCTGTTCTAGCCTCTCATTAATTTGTTGGTTCCTCTTTGAATTGCCGGCCCTGCCTCTTGCTGTTTGTTGTGATATGTTTGTTGTTA
>NC_051409.1:12715996-12716077 GCF_015228065.2 Penaeus monodon | reverse complement strand
CCTTCACTCCCTTCCTCTCTTTGCTGGAAAGGTGGGCCGTGTACTTGATTTTATCCGATGGTTTGTCGAGCTTTATCTTTC
>NC_051409.1:12715671-12715944 GCF_015228065.2 Penaeus monodon | reverse complement strand
ATCCCTGTTCTTCCAGGGGGAGGAGGAGAGAGAACGAATGGGGCAGGAGGGTTGAGATTACGTAGGGGAAGTCAAGGGATAATTTGCCCGCGGTCGATCAAGGCATAGTTGTCAAGCCCGGCGAGGGGATGGAATAAGGGGGATGCGACTAAGAGCCTAGAAGTTGCATTAGGAAAAGGCGAAAGGAGAGCGAGGAGGTGCGGGTCACCAAGAGAAAAATAAGAGGCTGAAAACAAGTAGAAACTTGGATAGAAAGAGTGCAGACGTAAAAAC
>NC_051409.1:12715270-12715407 GCF_015228065.2 Penaeus monodon | reverse complement strand
AGTTAAATGCAGACAAAAACTGGTAATGAAAACACATGCAGAAATAGCTAAAGGCAGGAATGGAAAAAGGGAAAAGGGATACAGACAGTAAGGAGAAATCTCGTCGAGTAATGAGGAGGAATGAGCAATGGCTGCGC
>NC_051409.1:12714598-12714965 GCF_015228065.2 Penaeus monodon | reverse complement strand
TCGGCAGCGAGCCCCGGCGGTGTAGCTGCTCTCGGGCCGCTTCAAGACATCATTATATCTCGCATCATCTCCCGCCATTATACGCGGGCTGTGGGTTTAGCTCTCGTTTTTATTTAGTTTTGATTTGTTCTTGAATGCATTTTTTTAGGGTCTGTTACTATTACGTTGAACTGCATTCGTTTTTATTCCTGTATTGCAATTGGTATGATTATTTCTCCATTGTGATTTGATTATTTGTCGTTTTGTTCTCCTCATCATCGTCGTTGTATGTTATTTCTGCTTTATCGCTATCATTATTACTGTTTTTTGTAGGTGTTATTTTGAGTTATTGTTGTGGGTCCTGTTACTGTTTTACTCTTGTTCTTGA
>NC_051409.1:12713388-12714489 GCF_015228065.2 Penaeus monodon | reverse complement strand
CCCCGCGAGTGTTGCTTCTGTTTGGAGTTTCACTGTTGCAATCATCCCTTGTATGGGTTCGCGGCGTTGCTCCCCGATTGGTGTTTGCAACCATTCATTATCTGTGGAAGGTGTTTTGTGAATATTTAGTGAATTGGTCTTGCTTTTACCTGCATGCTGAGCTTGGTAGTTCGGCAGCGCGGAGAAATAAAGACGACGGGAATTTCTGATTTATTTGGTAGTAAATTTTACGGCGCAGTGGGCAGTCGAACTCTCTCACACATTATGAATTCGAGGCCGTGTTCATGCGACAGTTTCAGCATAATAACAGGGAGGGAAAAATGCAACATGTGTCTCGCGAGCTCATGACAAAAAGATTCAACTTCCGTCATCACGGACTGGTCCGACCGGAAGCGACTGGCCTCTGTCACAAGGGTTATTATGCTGTAACACTGAAGCAGCAGAGCAATTGGCAGAGCAAGGAATAATTATGAATTTGATAGTGCAGTACAGAGTAAAATGAATTGATAGTGGAATACTGCTTCAGTAATTGTTGGCACTGATATGATATGTTGCACCATTCGTAGTTAACATAAAAAATAGTTTTATGTTGCACATTTAATCACTGACTGATACAGAATTGCCACATTAGCGCTCGTTGCATTACAAATGCGCTTTGCGTACCAGGGAATCGAAATGAATTTTAATTTGCGATTGAATTAACACCTACCTTTATGTTTTTTCGGTAAGCCTTAAAACCTTTTCCCCCAATGGAATGGGTCTGTATAATTTGTTGTTCTCCGAAGTCGTTTCTTCGCGGCCCCGTTGATTCGCATCCGTGATCAGAATATCAAAGACCTAGGCCATGGTTGCTTTCCTTGGCATTTTTCTGCCATTGTTCTGGGGGCGGGGGTGGGGGCGTAAGAATGGGACCTGGCTTAATAGTCGAGCGCACTTCCCGTTTTCGTTCGCTCGAGCCGGGCGTCGGTTGGGGAGGGGGAAATTGGGCTTCGTCCTGGAGCTTTTGTTTATATATACTTATTTGAGAGTGAATTCTTTTTGTTGTTTCATTGTATGCTTTTGTAACCTTTATATATGAAGGACCAACGTCGGAGAAAGTGA
>NC_051409.1:12712215-12712416 GCF_015228065.2 Penaeus monodon | reverse complement strand
AGACTTCCTAAGCCGAAAGCAGCCTTCTATGATAAAGTTCCTTGATTTTGCCTTTAATGATTCTGTCCCGACCATTACCTTACTTCATTTGTGTCCCTCCCCCCCTCCCTGCCCTTACGTGCCTTTATTCGTATTATCTGGTGCCCATTAACGTTGTCTTGATTACGTATGCGAGAAGGGAGGCAAGACAGAGAGAGGAAA
>NC_051409.1:12711849-12712103 GCF_015228065.2 Penaeus monodon | reverse complement strand
GGATGGGGACTTTCTCTCTTTGATGGATCCTTTGTTTGGCGCTGCCATTGTGTGCCTCCGTTATAGTGCGTCTAGGCCTCGTCGTAGCCATTTTCAACCATTTACTGCAAGAGGTTTAAGGATTGTAATCTGTAGTCAATCCTTTTTCCTTTCATTTCCTTCTTCTTCTTTAACGATTTTTTTCCTCTCTTCATCTCTTCCCCCACCTCAAACTCAACCCCAACTTTTTTTCTTTTTTTTGTCCGTGGCGATTA
>NC_051409.1:12710587-12710758 GCF_015228065.2 Penaeus monodon | reverse complement strand
TTTTATATTTAATTTTTTTCACCAGGTAAAAAAAAATACCATGAAATTGAAAGTTAAGGAATGAATAGTTCTTATGGTACCCGATGTCTTTGTCATTAGCATACTGGTTTTCCGTATTTGTATATTGTCAGAATGTGGCTGTAATGGAGAGATAAACACAAACACAGGTAC
>NC_051409.1:12709789-12710351 GCF_015228065.2 Penaeus monodon | reverse complement strand
TTACTCTTTCTTATCATTATATCATTATATTATCTTTTCATGATATATTATCATCATTTTATATAGTGCATGTATGTATTTATGCATATATATATTTATGTATGTAAATGGTGTATAATTGTTTTTCCATTTTTTATTTACTTTTACTCTTTCTTTACATCTGTTCGCATATTGTATCTTTTCCCATGGGATTATTTGTCTCATTTTTTCTCGTGCACTGCGGTTGTCCCCTGTACTTTTATTAATTAATTATCTGACTGATTTCATTAAGAATGTCATTTCATTAGTTTTAATCTCTTGAGAGTGTTCGTTCATTTTAAATCTTCCTTTCTTTGATTATTATTTTTTTGTTTTCCTCATGACTAAGTAGAAGGCATAATATGATTTCCTGAAGTTTTCCTCCTTTTCCCTCGTCGCGCAATTTCATCCCTCGCTCTGTGGCTGCGCCTTGTCCTTGTCCTTTCAGCCGCCGCTCCTTCGGCTCCAGGTCCCTCGTTGACATTGTTCCCCTTGTGCTCCTTGCCTTCCGATACTGCCAATCATTGCCCGTTATCTTGTGGTT
>NC_051409.1:12708769-12709433 GCF_015228065.2 Penaeus monodon | reverse complement strand
TCACGTATCTTCTCCCTCCTATTTGTTCCTTAGCTGCAACCCATCTCCGGCATGTTGTCAGATATATACACTTTGCTTTCTCATATATCCATTCTGCTGCTCCTTCCCCTCTGTTCTTCCTCTCTCTGATAACATAATTACTCCTCCCTTTCCTCTTACCCTACCTCTGTCCTTCTTTTTCATCCCTTCTATTACAATTATAGCACTATTTATTTCTGTTCGTAACGCTATCCCAGCTTTGCAGTCTCTTAATAAATCCCCGTTCCCCTCTTCTCCCCTCTTCTCCCTTCTTCTCCCCTCCTCCTATTGCCTCTCCTCTCTTTCTCCGCCATCCCCGCTTTCGCCCGTGTTCCTTTCAATACGTTTGGCATTCCCACTCTACGGGCCATTGTTGCCACGTCTTGTTGGTTCTTGTTGTGTTTGTTCTGCCTCTTCCCTTATCTCTTGTGTGGTTTATATTGTCCTGCCAAATTATTTGCTTGTTTACCCGGATATCTGTGTTTGCTAGAGTTCGCTTTTAAGGTAAACGTGATTCGGGGAGACTTTGTATGGTGTTAGTATTGGTGACTGACGGCAGTATTGTTGGCCAGCCACGTGGCCATTATGCCTTGTGTTGACATAGCTGCGTCTCGAAGGGCTCTTGCCATCTATTCCTTATTTTTTT
>NC_051409.1:12708342-12708584 GCF_015228065.2 Penaeus monodon | reverse complement strand
GCATTCCCTATCCCATTACCCCACCTCGACCTGTCCCTCATTGCCCCCCCTCCCCTTCCCCTTTACTACTATGTCTACTGGATGCCTTCAGAACCCCCCCTTTCTCATCCCCGAGAGGAGCCGCCATCTTAGGGAGGTTGTCCCGAACGCCTTACTTAGGGACTGCCTCCGTCGGCCTTACCTTGATCACCCGTCCTAGCTTCCACACACAAAGCACCTGCGTGGAGCTCTGGGATGGCGTC
>NC_051409.1:12707349-12707630 GCF_015228065.2 Penaeus monodon | reverse complement strand
TACTTATCTTACAAGGAAAAGCTGCCCTTGAAGGATATGGAAGCGTAACGAGAGCAAGGGAGTCTGGGCCGCCGCTGTCCGGAGAAATTCCTGGGAACGATTTTTAGGAACTTTTTTGAGAGGGTGTTAATTGCAGGCGGCCTCCGGTGGAACGGACGGGAAAGCGCGATCGAAACCGGAGATGATATTACGCTGTTAGATTAGTAAGTTACAGGCTGGAGGAACATTTCGCCCGGGAAGGATCGCAAACTTTGGCAGAATTTCCCAGCAAATACTTTAAA
>NC_051409.1:12706959-12707241 GCF_015228065.2 Penaeus monodon | reverse complement strand
TCCGCCCCACCCCTTCTCCCGAACCACCCAGTCCCCGCACAGAACTTTGCGGGATTACATTTCTTTTTTTCAGGAGGTTATCCTCCGAAAGCATCTTGTGAGGAACTTAAGAAAATACTCGGCGCAAGTTCAATCATACTTTCTTTAGTTATACATGGGATGTTGTGTGCGATGGGGGGATGCGGGCCGTTCGCGGGTTGTGGGCCGGCGGGGGGAGACGTGGGCATGTGGTGGGGGTTTACTGCGTGCACGGCGGAGGAACAGTTTGTTCTATGATTCCTC
>NC_051409.1:12706495-12706741 GCF_015228065.2 Penaeus monodon | reverse complement strand
CCCTTTTTGCAGGTAAGGAGTATCCTGAGTGCACTGCACCCTATACCGTGTACCCAGTAGCGAGGGAGACGTGGTAAGTACAGGCGAGGGGAAGGAATTAGTAGTTAGGTATAAGTTATACCTGAGCCCACACTTGCGCTCGGCATCCTTTCAGCAAACATACAACGGCGCTAAGGGGAAAAAGTGGAGTAGGAGGAGAAGGGACTGAGCGGTTAAATCGGAAGGAACAAATGCGAAGCAAGGGAA
>NC_051409.1:12705265-12706445 GCF_015228065.2 Penaeus monodon | reverse complement strand
AAAGGTTTGACATACTGCAGTGAGTGCAGGATGCTGTGTTGAAAGTGGAGAAATTTATTGAAGGTCAAGTGATGTAGAATTGAATTTCTATATCTATGTAGTTGCGATATTGCAGAAGCTTATCTGGTCGAGTAGGATTGTCGATTGTAATTCTTGCATGTTGTTTCATCTAATACAAGCACGACCATTGTCCAGCATAATTCTTTTTTTTTCGGGATGATGAATTTAATAAAAATCGCTAGATGATCAGTGGTTTAATAGACTGTAGTTTATACATATAGAAGTCATTCACTTTTCCACCTGAAATTTCTCGATGTTGCCGCTGAGACAAACAAAAAATACGGTGGGCAAACGAGCCTCTTCCGGAACAGTCCCTAACACTTCAAGTCGACAGTTCGAAAAGAAAATGTATCTGATTCTTTCTGGACTCGGGAGTCTTTTTCTCTTAAACATTGTGCGGGCTGTCCCACGACTCGACGTCGCTAAAGTGAAGCCAATTTGGACGAATTTAAAAGGAAACCGAGTTACTTGCGATTTTGTAGGAATATATATTTGTGAGATGACAGACTTGTTAAAATGCGCTGTTATTGGGAATTCAGTGGAAAATACTGTATGTAGCTGTAGGATGCGGGATAGTTTAAGTTTGGGGTAAATAGTTTAAATCGTTCTGGCTCGAGTATGATTTAATTAATCTAACTTTTGTTCGTTTAGAGTCAACGTTTCTTCCTACCTTTTTATACCCTCTGGTGTCTCCTTCTGTCTGGGCTATTTCTCTCCTCTTTATCTTCCACTCTCCTCTTTTTATTTTTATTGCCGTCATCCTTTTTCACCCTCTCTCTTGCCCTCCTAAATTTCCCTGCACTCATCTTCCTTTATCGTTTACTGTACTGCCACGTGCTTCTTTGGTGTATATATAGTCCGCCGATCTTCTTCAAAAAAACGGATAACCATGTTTTTCCCTGAACAACATTTGCACATGTTATGAGGTATGAATTGAAATGTATCAAAAGGCTTGCAATTCAGTCTACGGTTCTTCCACGCCGCATTTAACTGTTACCTGTGACGGGCTTGCAGGTCGGTTTTTATGCATCTATATCTGAAATCTTCTCTCGGCTTCCACATCCATTCCAGCGCCACTTAGCCCATCTCTCCACGTTGTACCCGAATAGTGAGTCCCCCG
>NC_051409.1:12704278-12704906 GCF_015228065.2 Penaeus monodon | reverse complement strand
GCCCACCTGAAGAGGGAAAGTTCTCACTCCGGCGGTCGTCTTGATTGTGCCAAGAGCGATGGAGTTGGGGAGGATATGAATGGGTCGTGATTCTGGCGGGCTGATCCACGTTATTAAGGGGAGATCCGGCTGTGGTATTGCCCTTTAATGGGGAGAAAAGAGGGAGGGTGTGGGTGGGGAGGGTAATTGCTACCGCGTTCCTTATCCCACGTGAATTTATTTTCCCTTTCGCTTTTCCCAAAGAATGAAATAAAGAGGAAGAAAGCATAAAAGCGAGAAGGCAAGAGGAAGAGAGATCTTTTTTAGACGAATACAAGATGCTAGCAAGATGACGCTGCCAAACAGTTGTTGGTAGTACCTGCCATTAGGTGTCTTGTTTCAAGCGCTTTGTAGCTATGGCAACCCAGGCATACGGCCGGCCTTCCGTCGCGCGTGTCACTGTTGGTAATATCTGAAGGGCTCTTGTTAGGGGCGATGAAGGGGCGGTAGCTTGAAGGGCATGTTGTTTGGCCTTGAGGACTCTGAAATTATTCTGCCATCAGTGTTTATTACGATTTGACACTGTTTAGGGGGAGTCATAAGATTGATGATGAAAGAATTAAGGTCTTATACAAATCAGGAATAGAAA
>NC_051409.1:12704093-12704221 GCF_015228065.2 Penaeus monodon | reverse complement strand
TAGAGTTCCAGGAGGACCGAGGACGCCATCGCCGGGACGAGAGCTCCTTCCGCCTCCGAAAGTGTTCGCCGAAGGATTTTGCGGAAGAGACAAATGCTCGCGACTGTCTCGGTGACGTTCTGGATCCT
>NC_051409.1:12703625-12703722 GCF_015228065.2 Penaeus monodon | reverse complement strand
TCTCTATTTGGATTTGCGATCTTTTCCTCACCTTTTCTCGTATCATCCCCCCGATCCTTATCCCTCCCTATCTGCGTTTACATACATACATGCATAC
>NC_051409.1:12703255-12703468 GCF_015228065.2 Penaeus monodon | reverse complement strand
CTGGATTGTGTGAATCAGGCAGACGGCTTGTGAAATGAATGTACAGTAAGAAATTATTAATAGTATAATTGGCCACAAATTAGTACTGTGGAATCATATTGGAAATAAATGATAATCATCTGCCTAATTAGTTTATTGATGGAGAAAGTTCAGGTCTTTGGTTTGGTCTGCCCGAGCAAGTCAAGTGTGGTTAAAATTTAGACCCGTACACGA
>NC_051409.1:12702740-12703103 GCF_015228065.2 Penaeus monodon | reverse complement strand
GAATGATCACGCAATAATTATTGGCAATATGGTCGCTTAAATGTCCAGAAATGGGCATCCAGAATCACGTGACAGCGCGACGTCTAATGCCCGTCCTCCCTCCCAGTGCGAGTGCATATTCAAAGAAGCGATGCTGCACGGACTGGCCTAGTATAATTGGCTCACATCGGCCGTATATCCGCGCCGCGTACGTGAATGCGCTATTGGCGAAATTGGAACGCAAATTGGTTCTGTCGGCGTCTCGCGGCGGTTGCTTCGGCGGGTATTGTGTAATTGTTTATTGGGAACTCCAGTTTCTGAGCAGGGGAGGGGGGGAGGCGCTCGCTATGATAGTCTCTGTTTTTGATCACAGGCTGTAGATTG
>NC_051409.1:12699369-12699582 GCF_015228065.2 Penaeus monodon | reverse complement strand
TATTTGGAAACGAGAAAATGCCGATTTTTCATTGGTTTATTTACCTCTTTGTGGGGATCTGGACGTAATGGCCGCTGTATGCGGTTCGGCCGTCTTAAATAGATTTGGTCACCGGCCAATACTTGCATGGACGCGCTCCGATTTTCGCCATGAAAGGGAAAGTCGGAATTGATGTTGTTTTGTAATGATGATGCTTTTTGTCTTAGTTTCTTT
>NC_051409.1:12698258-12699337 GCF_015228065.2 Penaeus monodon | reverse complement strand
TTATATATTTAACAAGAGGTTGCACGTGCACCATAAATTTCAAAAGAACCTCCCTATAAGCGGAAAAAGCGATAACTATACCCCCCACCCCACCGCCGCCGGCATCATCATCATGCACGCCACTCCATCATCACCAGCGCCATTACAAGCGCATTACGCTTCGCGCCGGGAAAACGAGAGCGAAGATGCAGCACCGGAGATTTTTGTTTTAGATAAATCCTCTCTTTGTGACAGCTAGTTAAGGATTGGGTGAGCTTAGACGCTGTAATCTTGTGGAGCGGTGGCTGGGCCGAGATGGAGAAGAGGGGGAGGTAAGCTGTAATGTGGGTGGGGTACAGTAGGTTATGTGGGTGAGTTGTGGTGGAGGAAGTAGGAGGAGGTGAGGCAGGTTACGTGGATGAGATGTGGATGAGGTAGGGAAGATGGCGAAGGTGATGTGGATGTAATAAATAAAGTGAGATGGGTGTTGCGAATAGGTAGTGAATGGTCTTAGGCACGTGATGCGGGTAAGATGGATTAGGTGTTCCGGATGAGGCTTATTGGGTGCCGCGGGTGAGGTGTGTGGATAGATTGGTATTAATACACCCAGTGGAGCTAAAGCGTTGTGGATACATGGTAAGTTAAGAATATTGTATACATATGGATATGCCAAATGGAATAAAGAACGAAAAGATGAGTTGGTACCGGAAATAACCGAGACATTTGCGCCATTTGTGAATATGAGTTAGCGACGTGGGACTGCCTTCGCCGACGGGATTCTAAAAGTTTCGCTTCTAGCTTGAGGGGAGAGAGAAGCGCGTGGAGGGGTAGTGGGGGCGGGGGGGGGGGTAACGGAGCTTATTACGGCGTGAGATTCGGGCGAAAGATTACGAGGTGGGTACGAGTGGGTAGGTTCCGGGGCCCGTGTTTGTACGGGGGTGAGAAAATAGGCGGCAGGAGATGTGGTCGGGGCGGAGGCGGCTCTCGCCCAACAACGCTGTATGTCTTGCTACCTTATCGCGGGGGCCAGATGTGCCGCCTGTCTGCCGCCAGCGCCTTCGTCCACATTCCCTGATTCAGATTCGGTTCCCGCTCCCCGT
>NC_051409.1:12696121-12697335 GCF_015228065.2 Penaeus monodon | reverse complement strand
TGGAGGGGGGTGCTTTGTATTAGTTTGTCAAAGCTGTCACTCTGTCATGGCATGTAGACTATCTTCCTTTGCAGCCCTACATTTTTATATTGGCTACTGTTGATTTATGTGGCGTATGTATTGTAGGAATTACGTATATGATTTGTTTTAATTCGTATTTTCTTATCAATTTATACTTAATCTATTCGAATTCACAATTTTGTCCCTGTATATTACCTGTTTCTTTCCTAAGACTGTCTGCCATTTTCTCTCGGATGCTGCAACGCCCCTTCGTTGTCTTAAACGCAATCACACTGTCTCGCGCTGGCACCCGAGCGGCCTTTCTCCGCCTAACAGAGCTCTAAATTACCTCGTACATCCTCACATTGTCTCACATGTCGCACTCCGTGCCCCTCGGCGGCCCTGAACCTTCCTCGCTCGACCGCCATGACAACTTTGCAACGACTCCTGCTATGTCTCGCCGTATTGCTGAGGCCCTACACTCATCTGGGGCTGCATGATTTCATTGGCCGAGTGGCTCACTTCGTCGTCCGGCCTTGTCCTCTTCGTCTCGTCGCCCACGCGCGGTCGTCAGGGTTTGTTTCTTTTTTCCCTTTATGTTTCTTGCGGATGATGCAAAGTGTTTTCCGGTTTCCCTTGTTGCATTCGGTCGCCTTACGTTGGGCACCGAACGTTGAATAACAGACATTGCATACAGTGCCTCTCACTCAACTGTTTGTCGTCCCGCACTGTCTTTGTCGTCCTAAATAGTCCTTTGCCTTGTGTCACCCCAGATATCCCTTCCACTCTGTCCTTTGTCGGGCTGAACTCCGCTCACGCCCCCATCCTATTCTGTTTCGCCACACGCTGTCCATTAAGGCCTATCCTTTGGCGCCTCTCGCTGCCCCTCGTCACTCTCCGCTGCACCGCCCCATCCAGCCTGGCGCCCCCAGTCCTCCCAGATCAGCCGGATTTTCATAGTTCTGCCGCGCCTGAGGCAGCCCTAATACAGGTCCCCGATGTTGCTCATATCTTGTCTCTCACCCTCCTTTTCCCCTTTTTGTTTCTCCTATTATATCCCTCGTTCCTCCCTCCCTGTGCCCTCCTTTCCTGCTAAACACCTTATGTCTGTTATGAAGAAGATCCTCGTCTCCTTATTCACCTCTCTCTCAGCTAACGGCGCTTGCCCTTTCTGCCCCGTGCGTGGGCGGGCGCTGGTAATTGTCCTGCGACGC
>NC_051409.1:12693663-12695413 GCF_015228065.2 Penaeus monodon | reverse complement strand
ATCACGAGTGAGTCCTCCATTATCTTTTCACTAGCCACTCTACATCCCCCCTCCCCTCTCTTCTTTTCCACTAAACACCCTGCGTGTAAAACTGCACCTATTCAATAGATACGAGCAGAGGGGGAGTAGTTTGCGTTGATTCATTATTCCGTGTGTTTTAGTGGCCATTCTGCATCGCCGTGACGGGTTTATGTGCTCCAGTTGGCATTATGGAGAGAGGCGGCTGCACCTTCCCCTCTCTCTCCTTTACCTTACCCCATACCTTGTTCTTTGTTTTCCTTTCTATTTTGCGTTGGTTTTATTATTTTTGTTTGTTTGTTTGTTTATACCTTTTGCCTTCTCCTTTACTTTATCCACAGCTCTCTTTCTCTTTTGTTTTATCAGCCATTCTTTTCGTTCCTCTATATGTTTTGCTTGTCTTTTCTCTTTCCCTCTGTCTCATACTCCTTTCCTCCCTCCCGTGCCTTCCTCTTCCGTTTCGTTTCTCTCCATTATCTCCCCTTTCTCTCCTCTCGTCCCTTCTTCCATGGTCTCCCTTCCTTCCACTCCCTCCTTGCTTCTTCCTCGTCCTTAACTCCTTCCTCGTTGCTCCTCCTTTCCCTCCTTCCTTCCCCCCTTCTCTTCCCTTTCTCCTTCCCCTCCCTTCTCTCCCCTTTCTCCCTCCCTCCCCTTTCCCTCCTCCTCCACTCCACTCCCCTTCCCCCCCTTCCACTCCACTCCCCTTCCCCCCCCCCCCTTCCACACTTTCTCCCTGGGGGTATCGGGTGTTATTGTTTGTAACGAGTGTTATAGATCATGCACGAGACTGCAGCCTCCCACCGGGATCCGGAGATCTCCCCTCATCTCGCCGCCGCCAAGAAAGAGCGATCCTCTGAAGATGGAGTGTTTACCTGCACGAGGGTTTTGTTCTTTTTTAACACGATTATCTATTGGTGTTGGTATTACTGATGCTGGTGTCATTGCCGATCTTGTTTTGTAACATGAGGGAGAATATTGCATTATTTGATGTTCCTGTACTGTAGAAATAATAAGTTTCATCCCACTTTTCGCCAGTGTTATGAAATAAAAACGGTGTATTTTGTGTGTATCATTGTATGTTTTTGCTAGTGTCTGTGTGTGTTTTTATTGTTGCTTTTAGTTCACACAAGGATTATTACGCTTAGTCCTTTGTATTTGTAAAGTGTGGCTGTATGTGTCCCCTTATTTTTTTCGCGAGTCGGAAATTTTAAAAAGAAAATTAAAGAATATTTTAAAAAAGTGGAGTTAAAATTTCAGATCAAGATCAATGCACAAACAACTCGTTTCTTGTTCAGTAACCAAAGCCTGAAAATAAAAATAAAAAAGGGAATATATGGAAGTCATCTTTTCGAGAACGTATTTAAATAATGTTATTTTGGCAATTGTTTCGAAATGAAATCCGGGTTCACGATGTATCGTTAATGTTGTTGTTCCCAGATGAGGTTAACTTTTTCTCTATCTTTTTTTGGTACCATGGAAGTGTGTGCTTGTGTATTAACCATTAATCACGGAGAGAAGCTAAACTGTTTAGCCTGGCGATGGAGTTTGGCGAAATGTGGGTGCTTGATTTATTGCGCCCACTTATTTTCTTGAACATATGCACCCTCACTCACACGCGGTTTTGCATATACATTCATATTCTCATACATATATGCAGGCACTCACTCCGCTCTTTCCATACTTACATGGAAAAAACAGCAATTTTGTGCACGCTCTAACTCACGTAAGTGCG
>NC_051409.1:12692133-12692536 GCF_015228065.2 Penaeus monodon | reverse complement strand
CGGCGGCGAAAGAGCGCATTCCGCCGCCTGATGGCGTGGCGGCCATTAATATCGAGATGAAAGTAAGCAGAATTGAGAGATTGTGGGCGACATTTATCACGCTGATCTGAGGGCGCCGCCGCAGTTGGAAGGAAGGATGGAAAGAAGGAATGGGGATAGGAAATGAGGATGGAGAAGGAAGGTGGAGAAATGGAAAGAGAGATAGAAAGAAGGGTGGAGAAAGGGAAGAGGGGAAGGGGGAATAAGTTGAAAGGTGGGGAAAACGGGGGAGGGATAAGAAGAATGATTGAGGCATGGAAGAGGGGCGGGGGCATGGGATGAAGAAGAAAATGGATCGAGAGGGATGAAGATAGGGAAGGGTATATAGGAAGAGGGGTCAAAATGAGAAGGAGGGGTTTTCCTT
>NC_051409.1:12691138-12691921 GCF_015228065.2 Penaeus monodon | reverse complement strand
GATAATCATGTTAATGGCTGGGATAATGATTAGCCTGAAATTAATGATGATGGAATTTGTAAATTATTATCGCGCCCATAAAAGAAAAACCCTTCAGCTGTCAGACAGGGCGAGAAACCTCCCTCCGCTGGGACCACGAAATCGGAAGGGGCGGGAAAATTTGGTTGTTGTGGTGACTCTGGTTCGGTGGAGCGGTTGACGGGTCCGGTGGCGTGGTCGGTGGATGGACGGGCGAGGCGTCTTGCAGGGGTGGAGTAAGGATGGAAAGTGTGGTGTTATCGATGCTAAAGTTGATGTATCTAGTGAATTAGGACGTGGGTGTGTGGTTGCGGGGCGGAAGGTAATGGTCGTAGGTGAGAGGAGGTAGAGCATTGTCACGAGCCGGATGTGGCTGTATAGGGAATCCAGAATAGGGGTGTGCTATGTGAATAATGTAACTCTTAGCCATCAGTTGCAGTGTTATTTATATATTCCTGGCAATTAAATTAGTGTTTATTAAATGAAAGCTTTAGTAGAAAAACAAATTGAGCGAATCTTGTGAGAGTTTAAAATAGTTCCATATTAAGTATCGCTCTCTAAGAAACGGGACAAAATAAGAAAATCAGCTGTTTGATGACAAGGGCGATAGTCTCGGCGCTCTCGGTTGCACATTCCGAAGCGCCTTTGTAAGAGTAGACGCATACCCTGTGCCGGGAGGATGGAGGCCGCCGGGACACGCTCGCGCTCGCACGAGCAGGAACGGGGCGCAGGATGCAAGGAAGAAGACGCGCCCGGAGACAGATT